>NC_056748.1:528111032-528216032 GCF_019279795.1 Protopterus annectens
GTATGGGTTTTTGCCAGATGGTCCAGTTTCCATCGGCATCTTAAGGTAGGTGACCTAATGAAACTTTAACTAATGACATAAGTGTGTCTGCATTGTACAGGCACACACACACACACACACACACACACACACACACACACACACACACACACACACACACACACACACACACACACACACACACACACTCACTTGCTTGTGTCCTGAGAGGGACTGGCATCTCATCCTGCATTAGTTCTCTGCCTTATTCCCACTGACCTTCATGTCCCACATGACCCTAAATGGAATAATGAGTGAATGAATGGAAGATTGTGACCAGAAGCAGTAGTTAAAGGAAGGGATAATATCTAGCAGTCCCTTCATACAGGAAGATTGTGACCAGAAGCAGTAGTTAAAGGAAGGGATAATATCTAGCAGTCCCTTCATACAGGAAGATTGTGACCAGAAGCAGAAGTTAAAGGAAGGGATAATATCTAGCAGTCCCTTCATACAGAGTAATCGCATTACTTTTTTCCAAGTGTTTTTTATTTTTTTCCAGCAGACTGACCAGTTCTCAGAGGAAAGTTTGCAATCAATTTACCTTCCTTGGAGGCCCATTTTGGTGAGCAGCACATTGGCTGCTTACCAATAATACACATCTATGCAATAGTGATGGTGGTGATGGATTCTGAGAGGGAAGCATTTATTCTAAACAGAACTTGGCATGCAACAGAATATTCCAGTGAAACAGTCAATATTTGTGAGCAGTTCATCATGACCTAATCAATATGGCTAATTTTAGATTAACAAAAACAGCTCTTGTTCTTAATAGTGAAGTGTCCTTTACAGGTCATTCCTTACTTGGGGGAAGGGTACAACATCAAACATGGACCCATCCCTTTTATACAGTTTACATAAGTACTTATAATGCAATCAAAAGTTGTGTAACACTGCTTTTTAACATTTACCTGTACAAATGAACTACAGGAAAGACACTTTTTAATAAACTTATTTGCAGGAAAAAATATTAATATTACAGCATTTGATGTTACATTCCTTGAAATAAGTATGTCTCTCTCTCTGAAAGACAAATATATTTAATTTTTGACCTTTACAGTAATCTATCAGCACTGGGGGAGGACTTATTTGAAAGTCTCTGTCTAAAGCAACAGTTACATGAGATAATCACAGACTAACATAGTGGAAGCTAGAAATGTTAACATAATATTGACATTCTGTAAATAACACATATCTCTATCCATCTCTACACAACCTCGCATTCTTTCTTAAAACTCTTTAGATTTTTCAGACAACAAACAGATATCTGGGAAGGACTGTTCAGTTAGGTTTCCAAAATACAACTTTGGCCATCCGCCAAGTGCATGACATGTGAAAGACTGAGCAATGATCTATCTGTCTATCTATCTATCTATCTATCTATCTATCTATCTATCTATCTATCTATCTGTCTGTCTGTCTGTCTATCTATGTCTGTCTATCTATCTATCTATCTATCTATCTATCTATCTATCTCTCTGTCTGTCCATTTTCTGTGGCATAGGACAGCATGTTGATGCACTGCTCTCCAAGTGAGAAGTATATGAAATGGATATTTGTTTGAAAAAACAAGGTTGCATTCCATGCAGAACACTGTTTTTCTCCCAAGGTGCAGTGACCTTGAAGGTAATTATATTAAGTGGATCAAGTGGTGAAGCTTTTGGAATGGTAGGCATGTCCATGTGTTGGTGGGCGTGTCCTTGTGATGGTGGGCGTGTCCTTGTGATGGTGAGTTTGTTCATGTGCGAAAAGGTTTCTTCATTTGGCATTTTGAAGTGGTTGCTTCATGAAATTTCAGTGTCACTGTTCTTCTCTTGACTTATACTTTGGACCTACCTGATGGAATTTGGATTTGAAGGTGACCTATTTATTAAATTACGAGAGTTAGTAAGATACCTCCACAAAGAAAAACAGGGCAGAGGGAGGTCCTAATCTCAGGACAGAGGAACTCAGAAGAGGGAAAGTAACAGTCTGTTGGTTTAATCTCAGTAATGGGCAAAAATGTAGAATAATTTCTGAATTAAATAACTGCTATGCATCTCCAGACCAATCATGCCCAAGATCCAGGATGGATTTATAGTGGGCATGTCTTGGTAGATGAAGCTAAAGGCAATGTTTTACCATTCTGCCTGTCAAGTTGATCAGGGATGGGTAATCGGGTAATTGATATTCCCTACCAAGATTTTAATGGGCAGCAAATGGAAGTGGCCTGGTTAGAACTGGCATACATGAGTAGTCACCAGTAAAGCACACAGCAGCATCAGTACTATCAACTATGACTTAACTTATTAACTTCAGAAAGCAGCAAGCAAACAGACCAGATTCATCCTTAAGGGCGTGCCTCAGTGCTAAAACATTCTAGACCATCAGCAGAGCTGACAAATTACCTTACAATAAGGTAGAAAACAAATTAGGCAGCCTTGGAGTGTGTCCCAGTATGGCTTCCTATATAAAAAGATGGCTGGGCAACTAGATTGGGAGAGCAATAGCATATGGTATGTGATGAAAAATGAACAGATAAGAACAAGGTACTGCAAGGTTCAGGACTATACCCAGCACATTTATCTCATTCAGAACAGCCAGCAGATGGCCTTGAAATGCAATATGTCTTTTTCAGATGACAGAAAGTTGAATAAAGACACTTGCACCTGGTGGTGTGGATGGCAAAAGAAGGGTGGGAAAGATGAAAATGTCTTTACAAGACTGCACAGATACAATCAGAAATATGATAGCTTAAGCTCACTGCAAAGAAATGTAAATGCATAAAACAAAATATCATGGAAGTATACAGCTTGTAGGAGAATGTAGTTGTAATAGGGTTTGGGGGTTGGGGGCTGGCACAATGGATAAGATGCTTATCATACAGAGTTTGACCCTCACCTCTGACAGAAATTGGCTACACTTAAAATGACTTGCAAGGCCAGCTAGCCAAGTACTTACCTGCAAACCTATGAAGCTAGGGCTCTTGCCATATCAAATGGTCTAAAGGCAAGTAAAGAAGCTGAGAAATAATTAAGGGGGATATGAGAGAATACTGTGACACAAAGTAATAAATATCGGTGGCAGGAAAAGACGAAGGGAGGGATTTTGTGATGAAATTATGGTGGGTGCAAGTTAGTGTCATACAATGAGGACTTAGAAATATAAATTATGTTAGAATGCCCCTCTCTGCTAAAATGTAGACTTAGAATTTCAAAAGACAGCAATGCAGATGGTGAGAGTCTGCCTAAAAAGTTATATGAAGTAGGAACACATTATTTAATCTGTATAATTTTGAAAGGAGTGAGATGAGAAGCATAAAACAGGCTTTGCAGCATGTCATGGGAGTCTACATATAAGAAGAGGGTAGTGCCTTTCAAAAGAAGGGACGTATGAAAACGGGTGTGATGGCTGAAATCAGGAAATTAACACATACTGTACACTCAGCTGGATGCTATAACATTGCACTGCATATACATACTACACCTTACTAGATGTTATATACATACTACTCCTTACTAGGTATCATATGCACACTACACCTTACTAGGCATCATATACATACTACACCTTACTAGGTATCATATACATACTACACCTTACCAGGTATCATATACATACTACACCTTACTAGGTATCATATACATACTACACCTTACCAGGTATCATATACATACTACACCTTACTGGGCATCATATACATACTACACCTTACCAGGTATCATATGCATACTACACTTTATTAAGTATCATATACATACTACACCTTACTAGGTATCATATACATACTACACCTTACCAGATATCATATGCATACCATACCTTACCAGGTATCATAAACATACTACACCTTACAAAGTATCATATACATACTACACCTTACTAGGTATCATATACATATTACACCTTACTAGATATCATATACATACCACACTTTACCAGGTATCATATACACATTACACTTTACTAGGTATCATATACATACTACACCTTACTAGGCATCATACACATACTACACTTTACCAGGTATCATATGCATACTACACCTTACTAGGTATCATATGCATACTACACCTTACTAGGTATCATATACATATTACACCTTATCAGGTATCATATACATACTACTCCTTACTAGGTATCATATACATACTACACCTTACTATGTATCATATACATACTACACCTTACCAGGTATTAAATACATACTGCACCTTACTAAGTATCATATACATACTACACCTTACTAGGTATCATGTACATACTACTCCTTACCAGGTATCATATACATACTACTCCTTACTAGGTATCATATACATACTACACCTTACCAGGTATCATATGCATACTACACCTTACTAGGTATCATATACATACTATACCTTACTAGGTATCATATACATACTACACCTTACCAGGTATCATATACATACTACACCTTACTAGGTATCATATACATACTACACCTTACCAGGTATCATATACATACTACACCTTACTAGGTATCATATACATACTACACCTTACCAGGTATCATATGCATACTACACTTTACTAGGTATCATATACAGGCTACACCTTACCGGGTATCATATACATACTACACCTTACCAGGTATCATATACATACTACACCTTACCAGGTATCATATGCATACTATACCTTACTAGGTATCATATGCATACTACACCTTACTAGGTATCATATACATACTACACCTTACCAGGTATCATACGCATACTATACCTTACTAGGTATCATATACATACTACTCCTTACTATTTAGCATATACATACTACACCTTACCAGGTATCATATGCATACTATACTTTACTAGGTATCCTATACAGGCTACACCTTACCGGGTATCATATACATACTACACCTTTCCAGGTATCATATACATACTATACCTTACTAGGTATCATATACATACTACACCTTACCAGGTATCATATGCATACTACACCTTACTAGGCATCATATACATACTACATTTTACCAGGTATCATATGCATGCTATACCTTACTAGGTGTAATATACATACTACACCTTACCAGGTATCATTTAGATACTACACCTTACTAGTATGATATACATACTACACCTTACCAGGTATCATATGCATACTACACCTTACTAGGTATCATATACATACTATACTTTACTAGGTATCATATGCATGCTATACCTTACTAGGTATACCTCTTAAATACCTGGGCTGTTATAGCATACTGCACCTGGCTATACACTGCCATGGTCACAGAACCCAAGTTTCACATCACAGCTGTTATACTGACTTCTGTCAGAAGGATGAGATCTCATTGTACAAATTCCAACACTTTAAAATGTATATACTATGGTTCATAAAAAAATTCAGAGAATTATGAAACTCACTATTGCACTTTGTGCCACCCCCCACATAACTGTAGTATGTATGTTAGCTCTGACATCACCATCCTTCAGAATAAGTGATAAAGATTCAAAGATCCCCTACCTGAACAGGCTGAAATATCCCACCTGTACTCCAAAGGCTCTGAAGTCCAGACTAAAACATAATTCAGGTAGAAGATAAGATAAAATGCTGATCTATAGACAATGTGCTTATAGTGACTTAAACCTCCTCCCAGAGGAATAAAACAGCCAACTTAGTTAAAGAAAGTTATAAAAAAGCAACCAACATAGTTTTGAAAACATATTCAGTGGGTGGATAAGCATTAGAGTTGTCTGCTTAACAAGAATGCTTATCCATCCGCTGAATAATTTTGTAAATAAACAAATAATGAAATAAGGCAGTGCATGTAGTGCATCAACATTTATAAAATGAACTACACTTACTGCAACTGTTCTTTTTTTCTTAATATTTTTTATTTTTGCATTTTCATAAAATGTAACTTTCTCACACGCTTACATTTATGTTTTACTAGTCCTCTAAAGAATGCATTATTTTGCTTTAGTCTACCAAACATGATTGAAATATAACAACACTGTTCTACTGCTTTTTATAATTTTGGCACACAAACCATTCTTACCCCACCCTATTCTATTTGATGGTTTTGACTTTGTAATTTTATTTTTTGGGTAACACAGTGGTGCAGGAGTTAGCAATGTTGTCTCAAAGCTCTTGGTTGTCTTTTCTGTTGTAGCTTCTGTACAGAGTTTGTATGGTTTTGTTTCCTCTAGGATCTCCTGTTTCCTCCCAGATCCTAAAGAGATGCTAATAGATTAATTAGTTCTACTTCAGATATGCAGGTTTACTTCTACTTTTTGGAATTATTTCAATTAATATACTATTTACACATGTTCCTTTCTTGAGTGACTTTAAATGTGTATACCAATCTGTCCTGGAAATTACCGAAACAGGTTTTGTGTCTGCATCCTGCACTTGTAGACACCTAGCAATGGTCATCACTGAGCTCAGACTTGTGCACCAGATGAAGATGGAACTATAGGATATAGATGGTGGAAAGAACACTGCTAAGGCCTAAAACAGATTAAAAAGGAGTCTTCCCCATTCCTTACCTATTTTGTCCCACTCCTGCTTAATTTAATTGCATCTTCCTAAACCATGTAGTAACCTTGTAGTATGTTCTCCCTCCCCTAGTACTCACCTGAACTTGATTACTTTTGCTATTGTAGTCTCAGGGTATAAATCCACCTGTGCGGTCATGTAATTCACTGATGCCACACCAGCTTTGATCTCTGGAGTGCTTCAGACTCCAGTACATGACTCCTTTACTCCACACTTCATTGTACTCGCTCTCTCTCTCTCTCTCTCTCTCTCTCTCCCTCCCCTCCAACATTCCTTTGTTACTGCCCCTACCTGCCTATATTTTACAATGGGAGAGATTCCGATATTCTGCAGATAAATACTGCAGACATTACAGTGATTTAATTGTGCAATGAAGCCACTGTCATGTACTTAAGCTGCGCACTGGACTTTACAGTATATTACAGTTATGTATTACAGATATACCTAGTAACACACAACAGGTGCGTTAGATCCCCCCAAGCTTTGTTTAGAGTATACTACAATTATATATGGCAATTATTTTCTTGTTACACATTGCAGGTGCACCAGAACCCAAAGTTTATTTAAGTCTATTACATATGGTAAGTGTGTGCTAGACAGATTATGTATTTAATTATCTGTATTAGCTTACAGACAAAGTCTGAATGGGTCGTGTAAAGCCCCCTTTTTTTTCCAGGGGCCAGGGAGAAAAGCTTCAGGAAATGGATGCTTTGTATGTGAGAAAAAAAAGTATTAGTCAAGGAAGAGTTTTTTTGTGTGTGGGCTGAGAATGGGTGGGAATGTGAGAGTATTTGTCCTAAGAAATATGGCTGTCTGTATACTGAAGGAAGCAATGAGGTTACCGACATTTCAGTAATTTGAGAGAGGGTAGGTTTGTGAGAGTGTCTGTCATACCTGTCAACCTCTTAGTGCAAGAAATCTGGACAAAGTCTAAAGTTATGGGGGGATAGGGACACATTTTAAATACTGCTTTTACAAACAGAAAGTTGAAGGAGTAATAGGATTTGTGTTGCATGCATTTTTTGAATGATTTGAAGCCTGAAACTGAAATGCATGTAACTTAACAATGTCAACGCTCAGAGATTTGTCAGAAAAAACAGAAATGTTGTGAGGAACAGACCAAAAATATAAGGCACAAATCTGGACATTCTGCAAAAATCAGGACAGTTGAGAGACTGTGCCTGGAGGATGGCATAGGTGTGTATCACTATATTCACCAGTGATAAGGCCAGTTACAGAATATCCTATATTCTGCAGCCTAAAATCAAACAACCTGACATACCCTGAGAAAGTTCAGAAACTCATAAAGAAAATAAAGGAGTTTGAAAAATACATTACAGTAACAGGCTACTGGAAGTGTCTCTGTTATTTGCATCCTACAAACTACTTCTAAGGAAGCTGCTTGACGTACATTAAGACAAGTCTATGTAGGTTTGTAGACTTGCACTTGGAATTTTCATTTTATATAGTCAACTCAAAAGCCAGGAAACTGATGTTTAAATTTAACATAACAGAAAAAAATGTGGCACACTCATTATCCATTTTTCAAAACTTTGGAACAAATTCCCACTCATAGGAAAGTTAAGCACATTAGTTACTGTACTTCAAAACAATACCGATGTGTACGTGGGTGACAAACGTATCAGCATGATGTAATAGAAATGCTGTTTTTTGAAGGCTTATAGGTCATAAGCCTGACATCAAACCAATTAACATACTATTTTATCTGTTTATAGCAAATGGGAATGCAGGTTTTATAAACAGAGTAATCTAAAATTTGATAAGAGATGAGTCAACTATGCTATCAGGACTCCCTCTGAACATGAATCAATTTAAAAAACTGTTTTATAATTAGCTTGGTTGAACTTTGAGCAGCTTAGAATGCACATGTTTACAGGTTCCTTCCTGTCTTTGCCACAAACTTTTCAGAAAACCAAAAGGGCAGCGGTGTAAGAGTTGTATTACAGTACTTAAAAGGAATCTGTGAACGATCCTTCTACTTTAATGCACTGAGAAATATGTCTGCATGTGTAAAAAACATTTTCTGACATAATTGCTGGATTGTCCCATATGAAATCTTTGACAATTCTTCATCATTCTCATGTATTCATTTTTATTTTGAAAGAAAATGCTTTCTGTCATACTGTTCTTCTCTTTGCTCAGACTGGAGCCATCTCTTCTTGTATATTGTAAGTTTTATTAACCTTTGGATCGCATTTATTGATTTCTTCTGAATAGACTAGACTATGTATGTAGTCTCCAGAACTCTTCTCCACACTTCATCTTACTACCAGTTTGTTGTGCAGATGGAAAGCAACACTTTTTTTCATTTTACAGCTGATTTGATTCTATATTTTTCTACAAGTGTATTATCTTTATTCATTGCACATATATGCTATTGATCAACTTTAGGTTATAGGGGCTTTATTCTGTTTAGGTACACATCGGACATTCATTTACGATCACTCACAAATTGCAGACATACCTGTAGGCATTTTAATAGGTTATAGCTCACATAATGGCATGTGTTTGGGTTGTGGGAGGAAATTGCAATGTCTGATGAAAAACTCACGCAGACACAGAGTGAATCTACAGACTTCATACGGAATGCACTTCACCTGCAAGCTGAACAGGAGGACCAAGTACTTTGACACAAATATGTTAACCTATATGCCACCTCTTCTTTTATTGTTCTTTTTCTAGTTCTGTTACTAAGTCATATTATGCTATATATATATATATTATGCAGATTTTATATTAATTATATTCAAATATTTTTTCTTGTATAGCTCAACTCTTCTACTCTTGGCAGCTGTCTTAGCATTTGTTTCAACTCCTCTCTATAACTTAATTTGTTAACTGAGCAAGCAAAAGCTTTGCATATATTTACACTGTAATAGATTTAAAGTTTAAAGCTGTATTGAAATATTTTAAGAAAGAAAAAAGTATATACATACGTATATATATATATATATATATATATATATATATATATATATATATATATATATATATGGATTCACTTTATAATTTCGAAATACTGAAATATCGAATTTCAGTATTTTGAAATCATAAAGTTGAACACCCATAATCCCGACAGCACACAATCACGAGCACATACAAACCATACACCACACAACACACACATCATTCAACCCAGACTACAACAAACAAAACACACACAAACACAAAAACACAAAAACACAAACAAATAAACCTACACTACATGTAAGCAGGGGGCAAGCCTCCATGCACTGCCCATGTGGGGGGCTGCACCCCCCACCCCCCTATGTATATATACTAACTCCGAGATCGCACAGACACAAAAAGGAAACACACACCCACACATGTCACAGTCCCTCGCACACACACAAACATCACACATATACATCCATCCACACATTCAGACACACTCAAACTCCCACACATAACCCTTAGAAAACACTCACTTACCTTCAATTGCATCTACATCCATACATGATATACCCCCAACACTGCATGTCATGTACCATAAGTCATAACCACGAATTCGAGATATTCGAATTCGCAATTATGCACTTTCGCGATTTTCATTTTTCGACTTTATGATTTTGAAATACTGAAATTCTGTATTTCAGTATTTCAAAATTCTAAGTGAACCCATAAATAAATAAATATATATATATATATATATATATATATATATATATATATACATATATATATGTATTCATATATATATATATATATAAATGTATATATATATATATATATATATACATATATATATATATATATATATATATATATATATATATATATATGTATGTATGTATATACACACACACACACACACACACACACACACACACACACACACACACACACACACACACACACACACACACACACACACACAGTGTTTAGAAAGGTGCACAGTTTTAAGTGCTGCTACTACCAGGTGTCACACTTGGTGCTAAGTACTCACAGTGACAGCCAATAAACAACTGTGGCAGAAGTAACAACAGCTTAGTTACTGCCTTGTAATCTTTATCTGTCAACTTGCCCTGACACTTGTAAACTTGTTCCATTTTTTTGGAGAATTACTAAGAATTAAAGTTAAAGCCAAAAATGCCAGAAACAGAACTTCATGCATCTTACTGTTCAGAAGATAATATTGATGTGAAATCTGTCCTTTTGTTTACATTTTAAGGGAGTTACCATGACATTTAAACACTTTGCTTGTGTTTGATCTGTCAACTGCCCACAAATACTACATAAATAAGATGATAGGTGTTCTGCTACTGTCTGTTTACAATGTTCACTAATGATTTTACTGGCTTTCAAAGCCACTATGAACTCTTTTCCCCTTTTCATCTGTAACCAGTAGTATACAACAGAGATAAATCTCCATGTAATACAAAGAATTATGATCATATTTCAGATTGTAATGTATTATTATGAGTTCTCAGCAGGAATTACAAGATTCATCTCTTGAGCTTCACTCTTGAGACAAATTTCTTCATATATATGTCTCAAACACATTATAATATGGAAATGATTAGAGACCCAATTATAATACTCTATCCTATTACCCCCCCCCCAGTAAAAGTAAGACTTCATTTTTGTCATAAAATGTCATAGCAGAATATTCTTTTTGGGGAATATGAAGATAAATTATGTCCATACTTAGTAATAGTTAAACTTTTGTAGCTCAGAAGGGAAAACAGTACAGCAAATCATCAGCTGATGTCTATGTGTGTGTGTGTGCGTGTGTGTGTGTGTGTGTGTGTGTGTGTGTGTGTGTGTGTGTCTGTCTGTATGTGTGTTTAGATATATAGAAAGATATACAGACAGACAGATAAATAGACATACATGCAAACTGACAGACCGACAGAGACAGTTGGATAGACAGATGCACATAGACATGCATGTACACACACACACACACACACACACACACACACACACACACACACACACACACACACACATACACATCTCAAACAAGCATACACTCACACACACACACACACACACACACACACACACACACACACACACACACACACACACACACACACACACACACACACACACACTCACACACACACACACACACACGCACACACACACACACACACACACACACACACACACACACACACACACACACGTACACATCTCAAACATACACACATACACAAAAACACACATACTTGCACAAAAAACACATACACATACATATGCATGGACACCACACACACACACGCACACACACACACACACACACACACACACACACACACACACACACACACACACACACACACACACACACACACACACACACACACTAATGCCTTTTCCTCATTTAGTTATTTAGTGGTGGAGGATTCCCATGTCTTGGTCTTACAAAAGTCCATTTTAGTTGGTACTCTGTAAAGCATGTCATAGCAATGTCTGACCAATAGTACCAAGTTACATGTATAATCCCATGTATCCTTTGTCATATGAGCCACTGACAGCAATTACATACAATGCTTTGAAGACCAAACCCACCAAATGCCTTAGGTTTTCTTTCTTGTCTATAGGTAGGAACTGACAAAGGTCTCTGCTTGCAGTCTAAAGATGGTATTCACACTAGTGCAGCTTTGACAAGTGCTCAACCACCTTTGTATTGCATGGAGCATGCTGATTACACTCCAGTATTTGGAAAAAGAAAAAACAGTTAAGCACCATGTGGCGCATGACCCCACCTTAACAAATGTTAAACATCCCCTGTGAAAGTTATTAAGGTCAGGTCCCACACTAGGCAGTATAATATACCTCTACTGACTAGCAAATGACAGCAGCGGAACAAAACATTTGTTTCTGCCTGATGTTCACACCCTTAACATGCCCTTAACATACTGTAAAAAAAAAAAGTAAGAGTTGCTAGAATAGCAGGATGTGTGATCACCTGCATAGTCTGAAGAATGCAAATGAAGAAACTGTAATGTATGTCATTATTTAGTAGCTTCAAGCCTCAGTGGTTTGTCTTAAAACCACATATTTTATGAGGCTCAGACCTATATGAAGCAATAATTTGGATGTCATGCAAAAATCTAGACAATTGAGTGGTATGGAGGTAAGTGTAAACATAACGGACTGTGTTACTCTACCTCTCTGAAAGCGCTCACTACGTGTTTTACAGCTTTGAAAGCCAGGAAAACACTTAGCAAAATTTTCCCATTTAACTAGTAGTATGTGGAGCAGATAAAGCTCCATGCACTACAAACATTTATGATTGGCTCACCGATCGTAACCTTAAATTATTTGTTCTTGACGGATGCCAAGACTCACCTCTCGAGCTTCACTCTTGACGTGAAATTCTTGGCATCCATATCTTGAACAAATAATAAGTGGATTATGAACAGTGAACTGATCATAGTCCTGCATTCTCTGCACTGGTTATGACTGTATGTGCCAGCATTTATAAAGTCAGTAGATGATAAAATCATTTAGCACTGCTTCTTTGGCTTGGTCACACTCATCTAGCCATTCATTTTACTGTTATATTGAACAACAGCATATCTAGCTTGTTCTTTGGAATACCTCCATATGCAATCTATTTCCCCTCGATGAAATCACACCATATTACAGCTCCCACTTTTGGAAGTCCTCCTCAACACATGAGATGATGACTCTAACAGCTAAACTTGACTTCCTGAAATGTGTCCACAGTCCTGCCCATGAGAGTTTTAAAACCCTATAGAACACTTGTGAATAATTTTTGGAGATGATGGAAAAGTTTTGGGATAGAGTACAAACTTTTCATAAATATCCTACAATCCTTACCAAAAGCAGAATGCAACAGATAAATTGCAGTTTCTGCTTTGGTTAACCCTGGTGTGACTATTCACTCTGTGCTCTTTTCTCAAATTCCATACAAAGGGATTCCATGTGATACTTCTGCATAATCAATAACATTGCAAACATATGATCTCATGCTGTTATCATTTAAGCATGTGTACACCTCATAGCTCTTGATGAGAAAATGAGGATTGTCCCATGGCACACACTGCCTGAAGCAAAACCTACCTTATGATAAAGGTAATTCAGTTGTAAAAATGTAAGATCTTGATGTATATACAGTAGAATTTTTTTCTGGAGAATGACTGTTTAGAAATGTCATTGTTTTTGTAGTGCTAAAATGTCAACATGTTTAAAGAGATTTGCCAATGACTATTTTCTTACTTTTACACCACTACAAAAGTTATACAAGGTGATGAAAAACATTTTTACACTATCAATGAACATTTTCAGTCTGTGTTCTCTTTAAAATAAAGTTTAAAAGTGGTATTTCATACACTCATGCAACTGAGTGCAACCAGTGAACTTTAATCTCCATGACATCCAGTACATGAAAATGTGAGGTGTGACCATAGCATTTAATGGAAGCTGTGACAAAGGAAAATACTGCCAGCCCAGCTGTCTGGGATTTTGCAAATAATTCTATGTCATTTGTGAATATTAATATGATTTACACAGAAGTGTGTGTAAAGTACTAAGCTAAAATGTAACCACAGCATGCCTGTTGGAATAGAATAGAAATGTATGTGCACTATTATGACTGTTTAAATGTATATGTTTAATGGAAACTGGAACACAGGAGATTAACTTGAAAAAAAATCAGAGAAAATAGTTGAAATTAATTTCTTTTATAATTACTGGGCCATAAACAGAAGATGTTATCTATCAGTTCCAGTATAGCAGCAGACACAATGTCTAGAGCTGGAAGTTTTTTGTACTGTCTTGAAAGAGATGCAATTACTAGGTTTGAGATGTACAAATGTTTTATTGTTTTATGAATTCCAGGGTCTGCAAACATCTGAGAAATATGTATTTTCACAGAAAGATGCTAAATTCTGTTAGTTTCTGACAATGGGGGTTTAGCTTGGGAACTGAAAGTCAGGTGGCAAAAAGTGATGTCATCCAAGCTAACCCAGCAGTAATACTAGATATTAATTTAAGAACTCTCTTAGAGAGAGTATGTGCATTTTGTATTTTGTCTTTGACCTAACAAGCATATCCACTCACCTTCTGCACTTGCCTTGCCCTAAGTAAGTTTCTAGGGCATAGTAACTTTTTTAGATTCATATAGGAATATAGTAAAGCATAGCTTAGATGTTTTCTTTATTTATTTGAGACTGTCTTGCAATGTTGTTTTAAATATTGCCTGTGATTTTGAACTCTGATGTAACTGATTACTTACTGAGTATTGTCTTATTATTTTATTATTTATTATTATATTTAAACTTTTTAATTGCGGCTGGTCTGTTTAGAGATATTTAAGCTCTTAGAGTACTTGCATATCTATGTAGTGACACTGTACAGGCTACTCCTAAATAGGCTGGCCTTTGGTCAGACTACCGTTTGGATTAAGAGTAACATTACACAGTAAGATTGGACACCCTTTGTTAAGGACCTTAAAGTAGCTGATAAGTAGTGGATGGTGGCATTGGAAACTGCCTTATAGTCTGGGCAGAAGGGGGCATTGCTAGTAAACCTGTGTCAGCCTTCCCCAGGGGGTGTGTGTAAATCAAATCTCAAAGAGTGTTTGTGTGTGTCAGCTACTTGGGAGGGACACAAAGCACTGATTGGACAGAGACGTTACTGGAGATCTTGGTTTGACCACTCAGATGAGATCACAACCCTATAGCTGTGCCAGTGGGGAGTCTTACTGGGGATCTGGAGAAAGAGGGAGAAACCAGCCCCAGACTGACTGTGATGTCTGTGTGCTCTTAAGGGAAATTGCACTTTACTGTGTGTGTACTTGTCATCCTCCCAGTGTGTACATTCCCCACTGTTGCCATTGTTGAGGATTGAGGCTTCTTGATTACTGGGCCAGTTCAAGGGCATCAGAGAAGAATCACTATGGATGCACAGAGATTAATCCATTAAAGGATGTATCTTTTGCTATCTCTAAGGTGACATCACCAAGGAATGCACTGAATTTATTGGGCAATACTCTAATTAAAAGTTTATGTTGCCCAGTTTATATACATGTTTTCTATGTAACTAGTCTGAACTACTCTGTTACTGCTTACATTTTTTTTTTTTTTGAGTGTGAAATGTTTTCTATTTCACTTGAGATGAGTCTGAAATTGTTCAGCCCTGGTTAACAAATATAACTAAATAAATAAATACATACATTCACACTTAAATTGTTCAGTATTGATCAGTGTACTCCCTGGTTAACAAATATAACTAAATAAATAAATACATACATTCACACTGAAATTGTTCAGTATTGATCAGTGTACTCCCTGGTTAACAGATATAACTAAATAAATAAATACATACATTCACACTTAAAACACAGTCCAACAACATAAGGACTTAGAATATGGAGAATGTATCATGGCACTTTAGCAGATGGCACAAGGCACATATGATGAGCTGTTGAAAGAAGGGTGTTATTTGGAATGGATAGTCATGGAGCTGTGGATTCTTCGGTAATCTAGTTAAGAGGAATGTGCCTAGGAAATCATACAGCTTAGAAGGAGACAATGATTTGTAAGATACACATTTGTAGGCTTGAGATCCTTGCCATAGCATGAGCCACTGTACCCTTCCTATGTGTGAGTACATGCACTTGTTCACAAGGAAGACTATTGCATTCAGATCTTTGTGGCTATGCACCCTCCTATAGGCCGGCACAGACAGTAGCATGAAACTTGACTATAAAAGCACTTAGTGATATGTAAAAAACTTTTGTTAAGCACCCCTAAGCACTATTATGATTAGGTCTCAAGCTAGGAAAGCGTTTATCATCTTTCTCATGATATTGGAGCATAATCCTGAAGCTCATTGCAATACAATAAAATAATCCAGCAGCATAGAGGGGCAGGATGTTTCTCTAAAGCAATTTTTGGGTGACCATTCCTGTAATGTACTGTACTTCTTTACTTTTTGTAATGGTGGTAGAAAAAGTGAATATGACAGAACTGAGGTCAGAAATACCAAGTGCTGCTGATACAGTCAAATATACTTGAAATGTAAGCTATTATTTATAGCTATAATGTCCTAAAGTTTATTACCAAAGACAGATTCTGTAACTTGCTACCAAATTGACTGTTAGAGGAATATGGAGGAAGGATTTGTCTGTAAAAGTTGACTTGGTACAACTTCGCAACCTTATGCTGGGCAAACTAAAATCTTCACAAATAGCACCATCATAACCGAAGTACAAGGGGCATTTTCTGTTCCAGGGTCTAGTCTTTACTTTGTGTATTCTAAAGGTACATGATTTAACTCATTAATCCCTGCATGAATAACACTATATTTATATAGTACTCATACCTCTCAACTGTACAGAGCTTTACAGAATGTCCAGATTTTTGCCTGATAGTTTTGGTCTGATCCTTATAAAATTTGTGATTTTCTGACAAATCACTGAGGACTGAAGTCACTAAATAATGACATACATTTGAGTTTCAGACTAAATATCCTTCAGAAAATGCATGCAAGCACACAAGCTGTTATTATAGCAACTTTCTAAGTATATAGGTTCATAGGTATGTGCTAGGCTAATGGCCCTGGAGCCTTTACAAGCCTAGCTCATAGGATTATCCTGGCATTGTGTCACCTGACCTTAGCTCCCAGTGCCTCTGTCAAGTAAAACCACTGGAGTGATCCTTGGGGTAAATTTTCTATTACCCATCCACTCATCAAGATTTCTCTTGAAGAGGGCCAATGAGGTGCTCTGCTTGACATGTATGGGAAGTCTATTCCATAGAATGGGCAGTCTCTGGGTTATGAATCTGTCCCTCCAGCATGTCCTGTTGATTGTGGTAATGAGGTTGAGGTCTCTGGAGCATGTGGTGCAGAGGGATTGGGATTTCTTTAGATGTAGCATTTTTAGCAGAGCTGGGTCAGACATGGCTTTGTAAGTAAAGCAGAGATCACCTCTAAGTAGGTGATATGAGACAGAAAATAGTTGGAATTTTTTTTAGTCTGTCCATATACGATAATGTTTAAGGCCCAGGATCCTCTTTGTGAGGTACTTTTGTGGCCTCTCCAGTTGTTGCAGGTGTCTAGTGAGATATATGCCAAATGGGACATTGTACTCGATAATTGGCCTAATGAGGGAAGAGTAGAGGGAGACAATGACCTCTTTCTTCCTGGATGCAAAACCCTTAGTAATGAGATGTGCCACATAGAAGGACTTTCTGACCACAGCGGCAATGTGGTGGTCAAAAGAGAGGTTGCTGTCAACCTGTGTTCCCAGATCTCTTATAGCGCCTTCTGTGTTCAGTGGACTACCATCGATGTGGTAATTTATGGGAACTGGGTTTTTCCCAAAGGGGATGATGACACATTTTTTTGGCACTGAGTTTAAGGCCATGGTTCTGACTGACACCAGTCATTGGTCAAAGTGAGGCCTTTCTGTAGAATTTCAACATCACTTGGGGAGTTAATAATAGCTCCCAACTTGCAATCGTCTGATAACTTTGTCAGCCAGAGTCCCTTTGTGTTGGCCTGGACTTCAGAGCAGTAGATACCAAACAGGAGAGGACCCAGGACCAAACCCTGTGGGACTCCACTCATGACTGGTCAGCAGTCTGACTTGGAGTCAGCTACTTTCACACTGTGGGTACTACCTGTGAGCCAGTTTGAAACCCACCTAGTGATATAGGGGTTGATGCCTAGCTTAGTGAATTTTTCTATGATTCCTGAGAGGGGAATGGTATCAAAGGCCTTGGCCAGATCAAGGTAGGCTGTATGAACCACCTTGCCTTCATCCACAGCTCTGGTGACTGACTCAAAGAAGTTGACCAAGTTGAGCAGGCATGATCTACCCTTCACAAAACCAAACTGTGTGGGATCCAGAGTTTGGAGATTTCCTATATCCTTGTTTATTAGGTCCATGATGATGCATTCCATAGCTTTACATATCAAACTCATCAGGCTAATGGGGCAATAGTTCCCAGGGTCTGTAGTTACTCCTCCTTTGTGGAGAGCAATATTTAAAATTCGTACCTATTTTTGGGCCTTTATACCCTCTCATTATTTTAGGCTTTGTCCAGATTTCTTGTGCTAAGATTTTGAGAGCTATGATATTACCTCTGTGTTACAGTTTTATTAATACTCCAGCTAGATCATTTAAGTGAAAAAAATTGGAGAAAATACAATCAGAGAATTTGCATACTGTCATTTTGGATTTGTTAATGTGAGTGGTGCTTGCTGTTGTCAGTTTCAGCATGCAGTAACCCAAAACCAGTACTTGGTTGTCATCTCCATGTGTTAATATTGAACTCAACTGCTTATTTTTATTAGTTTTGGAAGATGAAAATTTTGCACCCATTAAGGTTTTCCATCTTAATTTCTTTTGGAGGGATAGGTGGGACTATTAATAGGTTCATAGGCTGATACTAGGCTATCGGCCTTAGGGCCTATACAAGCCTAGCCATAGCAATTCCCCGGCTATTTCTTCCCACAAAATTTACTTCCCTGGACCCCTGTCTAGCAGGGCGACTGATGTGATCCCCAGGGTGATTTTCCTATCTCCCATCCAATTGTCAAGGTTCCTTTTGAAGAGGGCAAAGACGCACTTTGCTTGACATGTATGGGCAGTCTATTCCAGAATCTGGGGAGTCTCTGGGTCAGGAACCTATCTCTCCAGCATGTTTTGTTCATTGTGATGACAAGGTTTATATCCCTAGAGCCTGTGACTCCGAGGGATTGGGATTTCTTTAAGTGTAGCATGTCCAACAGCTCTGGGTTTGACATGGCCTTGTCTGTTAAGCAGAGATCGCCTCTGAGTAGACGATATGCAACAGAGTATAGTTGGAGTTTTTTTAGATGGTCAGCACAGGGCATCTGCTTTAGGCCTGTGATTCTTTTAGTGAGGTATTTCTGTGGCCTTTCCAGTTGTTGCAGATGTTTTGAGAGGTACATACCAAACGGGGCATTGTATTCTATAATAGGTCTAGTGAGGGATAAGTACAGTGGGATAATGACCTCCTTTTTTCTGGATGAAAAGCCCTTAGTGATGAGGTGTGCCACATAGAAGGATTTCCTGGCTGTTGTGGCGATGTGGTTATCGAAGGTGAGACCACTGTCCACCTGTGTCAAATCTTTTATCACACTTTCGGTGTTTAGTGTAGTGCCACCTAAGTAGTAATTCACGGGTACATTTTTTTTTCCCAAAGGGGATAACTATACATTTCTTGGCATTGAGCTTGAGCCCATGTGATATCTTCACCCCCCCCTCCTCTTCATCATTATCACCATGACCATCACGTGTTGCTTCTGTATCATAACCAGCTTCTGGTGTATTAGAACTGCTAGTTTCATCCAGCTCCACTCACTCTGCTTGTTTATAATAGGTTGTAGAAGAAACAGCCATCAGATATAATACATACGCACATACATTCATACATACAAATGTACATACATATATGCAAATATACATGCATACTTACATACATATATGCATACATACATACATACATACATGCATTTATACATACATGCGCGTATACATACAGACGTACATAAATGCATGCATACATACATTTATACATACATGCGCATATACATACAGACGTGCATACATGCATACATTCATACATACATGCATGCATGCATATATATATATATATATATATATATATATATATATATACACATACAAACAAAGTTGGTCAGACATGGGCAAAAAGCCCTCAGTTGCATGTCTAATAGTCAAATATTGACCACCATAGTAATTATTTGGAGTTGTTTTTTTTTTTTAGAGCCTAACATTTCCTGATAGATCTTGGTAACCTTTTGTAATCATTCACAAATCTCTCACTAAATAAGTAGTTGCTCTATTATTCTTTGAAAAGGTCCTGTATAGTCTTTGTGACCTAATAAAAGAAATTTCTTGCAGTCCAAAACATTCCCATTGAAATATTTATCCGTAAATGCCTTATTACCCTCAACTGAGTTACCTCTTTTTAGTCTATACGAAACTGAATAAAGATTGAAGCTCTTTAGTTGATCCTCCTATGACAACTACTTGAGGCCAAGAACTATTTTTTTTTTTATTCTTGATTGTACACCCTCCAGTCTTAGTATTTTCTCATTACCAGGATGGTTCCGTAGTAAGAGGCTATAGTCTACTTTTTCTTTTTACCAGATAGGTTCCAAAGTAACAGGCAATATTCTAGCTTGTTTAAGAATTTAGGAAGTAAAAATTGCCTTTAACACCAACCTGTGTCTGGATTTAAAAACTTGTATTTTTTATTTAACATTTGTTTACTGGGAAAGTCCAACTGAGATAGAGCCCATTTTCAGCAGAGCCAGAGACCCAGAGAGAAATGCTAAAGCCACATGTCAATGGAATGTGAGAGGAAACCGGAGCACCTGGAGGAAACCCATGTGAACACAGGAGGACATGCAGACCCTGCACAGAAGGCACCCCAGCCAATAATTGAGCTGGAGATCCTCTTGCTGTCAGGTGACAACACTAACTGCTGCACCACTGCACCATGTGCAAAATCATCTAATATTGCCAGAAATCCCATTACATTTGTTTCCCACTTTCACACACTCAGTAATGAGAAACCTGTGAACACAAATTGACTATGACCTCAACTTTGACTACTAGGTGTCTACTGTAGTGAGGAAGACATTCTACATTGCTCACCTGATTAGCAAAGGCATCGCCTCAAGAGCAAAAGAGGTCATAACTCCTCTGTACTCATCCTTCATCAGGCCTATTATTGGATATAATGTTCCCTTTGGTATGTACTGTAGCAGACACATGCAGCAACTCGAGAGACCTCAGAGATTTCTAACTAAAAGAATTCAGGGTCACCAGCACGTCTTATACGGACAGATTGAAGTCACTGTCACTGTACTCAGCAGTGTATAGACTACTGAGAAGCATCTTATGTCTGGTTTACATGGCTATCTGTGACTCAAATCTAATGGAAATGCTGTGCATCCTTAAGTCAAATGGGACTAGAGTCACCCATTCCAGGGACCTCAGTCTAGCCTGCGACATAAACAGGACCTACTGGAAAAAACAGATACATCTCTCAGAGCTTGCCACTCCTCTGGAATAAGCTTCAAATCTATATCAATCAGAGCACCTCCATGACCTTGTTTAAGTGCAACCTGGATGACTGGATGGAAAATCATAAACTTATGCCAGGGATTGCCCTGGATTTTGTCCTGCATATGGGTGGTGCTTGCTAGAAAAACCTTGGGTACAGACAATATCTCTCATGTAGCATTACATTGGGTCCCAATGGTTAGGCTTGTAAAGACTCTCAGGTTAATAGTGACATCCTATGAATCTATGATCATTAAGCAACAATCTGCTATTGACCAATATACCAGGATTCATGACAATTTGGACCTTATCAATTGTTGTTCACCTAACTTAAAGGCTAGTTTATGTCATTATGGACAGATGTCATGTACTTGGCTTGAATTATAATTATAACCATGTAGTTTATTTCTGCCTATCTAGTAAGTATATGCAGGACCAAGAGCAATGTATGACTATCCTCCTTGCCAGTAATAAAAAAAACTGTATTTTGGCTTTTCCTGGTTAGGGGTCGCCATAGAGGAACTCTGGTCCACTAATGACTGACAGTAAATGTTTACAGTGTCGAGTTGCCAGCCCGGCACACAACCTTCAAAGAAGCACACCCACACACGCTCGCACCTACCTGCATGTCTTTCAATTCACATGACCATGGGGAAGACATGCAGACTGCACACAGAAGGTGCTCCAACCAAGAATCAAACCGAATAATCTCTTGCTGTGAGGCGGCAACACTAACCGCTGCACTACTGCATCTGCACAAAAGTCTTTCGGCTTTTCCCGCTTAGGGGCTCACCACAGCAGAACTCCAGTTCACTAATGATTGGCAGTGGACTTCTACGGTGTAGAGTTGCTAGCCCGATGCCAAACCTTCAAAGGACACACCCATTCATGCATGCACCTACCTGCATGTCTTTAAACATCACTTGACCATGGGGAGGACATGCAGACTCTACACACAAGGCGCTGCAGCCAAGAATCAAATGGGAGAACCTTTTGCTGTGAGGCAAAGTACAGTTTGCCATCCAACTGGTAATCAGCTTGTTATCATAACAAAGCGGTCTCCTCCATGCATCAGCTACTTCTTCCCATATCAGAGTGGTTCTGTGGCCATCTTCTTCCAGGCCCAGTGAGCCGAGATCAGTTTTGCCCCAGAAGGTGGGCAAACCAGAAGGAGCCACATACATCATTTGTGTAATAAAGATAAAAATACAGCCATTTTCTACAGTAGTTGCAAGCAAATAATACAAGCAATGCAAGCAATAAAATGTTTAACAAATAAAAGGAATACCATAAAAAGGTTGGTGTGCAAGAGGTGTAAGAAAAAGGGGAGGTTCTGACAAAGCCTGGAGGAGTTGGGGGAATCAAGGCTGATGGTAGGTACAAACCAAAAATTAACATCATGAAACATACAGCTGCAGCAATACAGCTGGGTTCATGGTCCATACAGCAAGGTGGGGGTGGTAGGTAATCCCAAAAAGCTAAGGAGAAGCTGTGTGGAAAGGAAATTGGAAGAGGCAGTGCCTGCTCTAAGGTTGGAGTATAATAGCCTGGACTAGTAGGTGGAGAAAGTGATGTACATAGTGCTTGGAGAAAGTATGCCAAGAACTCCATGGTTGCTTCCAAAGTATCTTTGCAGGAAACCTCTGCAGAACTCTGCAGAGGGAGTTGGATCTGATGCCTGGTAGTACAGTCTGCAGAAAGCTGCAGTAAGCAAAAGCTGCATGGGTGTTATTTTGGATTTTGAAATTGTGAAATTGGAAATTGTAAAAATTTGGCCCTATAGTATCTATAGATTCTGACTGGCTTTGTTTTTGGCTTCTTCTGATTCCTATAGCTTAGGACACAAGAGCTGTTCTGATTTTTCATGGAACTGTGTTGTCTTTGTTTGTTTATTAGCTAGGGTGGGATGTATAGGTAAGTGTATAGCCTGATCCAATAAAGTGCATATAAAGGTTAAATAATAAAGGACGGTTGTATTCTAAAGGAAACTCTGTCCTGATGGAAGATGATAAGATATGTACAGTTGCTTGGGCTTGTCCTTCTGATGAGTGATACCACCACTAGCTGAGGTGGGAGATAGAAGGCCAGCTGCTGTGATCTCCATGATTGAGGCTGTGAAGCAGCTAGGCTCAAAAGGTTCGCAAAGAATAGAATAGGATTGGAAAAAGAAAGCAGTTCTTGGTTTGCTATTGGTTTTTTGAGGTCTAGCCTGAGAGGGAGGAACCCTCTTGAAAGGGGTTGAAGAGACAAAGGTGGATCAGTGTTTGTAGTCTGGTAGGAAATGGGAGGCATGGATTGGATTTTGATTGGATCTGAAAGAAATGGTCTTAGCAGCTCAGCTAGATACTGTAAATTGAAATCTCAAAGTAGCTTTCTCCATTTGAGGTCCCATTTTTCTTCCAGGCAGTTGGCCATTTCATTTTGTCCTTTTCATTCTTCTAGCAGACAGCTTTGAAGTTTCTAAAGTCCAAAATGCTTCACAGCACCTCCTGAGAGTAGGGTCTACAGCTGTTAAAATGCGGCCAGATTGAGTTGAGTGTTTCCAGCTGACTGTGAAGAGTTTTGCAGCTGTGCAGGAAGAAGACTGTCTCTTTTTAGAGGTAGGGTCCAGATGGGAAGATGGAGCTCAGGAGGTAGGGGTCATGGAGTGCAGTAGTCTTGGCCAGGAGATTTAGAATCTTTGGTTCCTGATCTCCTCTGCTCTTTCTGCAAATGAGCAGTTGGGCAAGAGAGGACTGAGGGCAAAGGCTGTCAGAGGAAGATGTTAACTGAAATGAAAGTTCCACTCACATTTGAGGGAGAAAAGCTCGTCAGCCAGAGTTGAATAAATTGAATTTGAGATTTTTGTGGCAAAAGAGATCATGTCTGGCCTTCCCCATTCTGTGAATCATCTTAAAAAACTTGAGAATTGAGGTCCATTCGTCCATCTCCTGTCTTTCTGTCTGATTGTCTGTTTTGCTGTTTGGTTGTCCTGTTTCTGCGCAGTACAGTGCTTGAGCTTGTGTTCCATTTAATTCCATGCCCATGTGTTGGTGCCCCAGCTCATTCAGGCAGGAAAATGGTTCCCTTCCCTTCCCTCCCCTTACCTGTTGCACAAGACCACATTACTGTGGTGTTGTCTAGTGACCTGAAAGTTATGGAAGGTGAAAGTGAATTCAGCTGGTATTTATAACAGTCCTTATTAATGAGCATTTTCTTTGATTTTTTCTTTCTTTTTTTTCTTTGGGACCATTGCTTCCCTTGGGACTGGTGGCCCCAATGCACCCGAGGGTGTCTCCGAGGTGATGACTTGATTTGCTTTTGATGCTTGAGGAATGGGAGACCTGTGTTTGTGTTTGTCTGGCATGCCACCACCCAAATTCCTTTTGAGAAGACAAGACATGGAATTAGTGGTTGTTTGTTCAAACTGTGGGTATGTATGACCATAGGGGTTTTCAGGTACCATTGAAAAATCCTCATATGCAGCTTTTGCACATGGATTAGTAGGATGCAAGATGCCATGAACCCCAGAGCCTGCTGTTATTACAAGAAATTAACAAAGCCAGATGATTCATGATTCAAGTTGCTGTGTGCGCTGCAGTCGCTCAAATATGGGTATCATACCAGTGTTGTTTTGTCTGGTAAGTCTGCATTACTGATTTACTGATGCCAGGGAATAATGGGCCACCTATTTAAGTAACAAAGGGCAAAGCAGCAAATGTAATGGGTTGAACCTGCAGTTGAACCTGAAAGAGATTCTTGCAATCTTGTGCATTCTTGACATGCAGGTATGCCTCCTTCCCTTGAGTCAATGTTACCCACCAGGACTCCTTGCCCAGCATATGGGAAGCTGCTGCTGTAATGAGCATCTGAAATTTTGGTACAAGTAAAAATGTGTTAGGGATGGATAGGTCCAAAATAGGTCTAATCTTTTCCCTTCCTTGGTACCAGGAATAGTCTGGAATAAAAACCTTGACCTTGACCTTGTTCGTGGTACCTCTTGAATGACTTTATGTCCCATGAGATCTGAAATTTTTTTTTTTGTGCCTCTGCCCTTTGATTGTGTGGCAGGTTTGGCATGCCCCCACCTTTGTGCTGTAGGAGCTGCAACATCTGCCTCTCCATCTTTTTTGAGATTGCCCCTGCCTCGGGTGCCCTGTATCTACCTCTTTGGGGTCTGTCCATGGCTGGAAAGGACGTGTATACCTTTTCCCCACCTCTAAGGATCTGGAATCTCTCTCAGAAGGTAATGGATTTTAGCAGTGGAGGCCTTTATCCCCCTGGGGCCCTGTGCAGATTCTGGGTCAGTCGATGGCTTTTGTATAAATTGGGGTGTGAGTCAGGAACAGTGGTACCTGTCAGGCTTGACTGGGGGCTGGAGGTAAAGAATCCAGGTTAGAATGCATGCTAGCTTAGTGTGGATGGCCTTGATGAAAAAAAGAAGAGGAAGGTCTGAAGACACCTTGAGAGAGGCAGACCTGTCTACAGTTTGAGATTCACCACCAAGAGTGGCCAATGCTAACCGCTGCACCACCATGGCCCTCCTCCTCACCAGTAATACAGATATTGATTTTCAGGTCATCTGCACATAGACAATATAGCAGACTTGGTGGTATTAAAATATCTTACAGGTAAAGGTTAAATAAATATGGCGCCAATATAGATCCTTGCAAAACCTAATAACTCTAATGCACAATGTTACTAAGGCTATTACATAACAAGCTTGCAATGTGCAATTGCAAAGCTAAATCTTAACCCACTCCACAACAGGAGGTGAAATGCCTAACTTTTCAGTTACTCGATCAATAATTGATAATAGAACTTAAGGAAGGCAGATTTAAAATGAAGGCATATGGCATATACTCATATTATTTTCCTCCTCTGTTTATCAATTACTGTAAAATGATTTATAATGCGTTAATACTGACCTAGCCATAACAGCATTGTTGTGAAATATTGTGAAAATCCTTTTTGGCCATGTTGTCATTTAAAAAGTGATGAGAGTATTGTCTCCATTGTTTACATTCACTTGTAGATGATGATCTTTACCTTTATATAGTACTATCAACATTTTTATTTCCAAAACTGAGAAACCTTTATATTCCCCACAGCTATAGTGATGAAAGTGTCATACGTTGGAACATCAGTAATACACTGCACATTGTGCAGCCTGCATTATTCCTTCTTCTATTAAATACTGGATAGACTGGTCAGCATAGATTTCTATACCAATGAATGAATAATTAAAATGACCAAATACAAAAATAGTTTGAGGGAATTGTTAGAAACAGAGTGAGAGTTGCAGTTGTAAGGATAAACTACTCATTGTGTATAGACAGTGTGTGCAATCACACGAAAAGTGCTTGCTCTAGTATTAACTGACTGAGTTCACTGAACACTTTTACTTTTGCATTGACAGCATTTATTATGA
The DNA here is from genome assembly GCF_019279795.1 of Protopterus annectens. NCBI lineage: Eukaryota > Metazoa > Chordata > Ceratodontiformes > Protopteridae > Protopterus > Protopterus annectens. The sequence goes on from NC_056748.1 coordinate 528,138,062, forward strand.
AAGTGATATTACCTTCATTTAAAAAATATTGTTACTAACTCTGATCTAAAAATATTACAATGGCATCTACACAATTGTATAGAATAAATGTGCAAAGATACAATGATTTTGGAACTTCTTAAGCTGTTGCCCAGACAGACTTCCTTTAAATGATTTGCCCAATCAGAACATTGCCTGAGTCACATGATCATAACAAGAATGAGAGCTGTTCAAAGTTCAGCATAGTTGGCTGCATAGCTTTCTCAGGTACCAGTAATAGACTAATAGAATTATCTTTCAGAAAAGTTTCATTTTCCAAGTAAGAAGGTGTTGCAAGGCATAACACTAAGCCTGCCAAAGCTCACCATCACAGCAGGGATGATCAAAATTCATAGCTGAAGGTCCAAAATTGTAACTCACCCCCTATGAGGTTCTATGCAGTTTCAGGTTTGCAATGAAACCAGCAGAGCTGCCCCTCTACTTTGAAATTCCATTTCTCTCTACATAGCTATGGCTTTCATGAGAGATTTGAGTATGTACTGCCATTAACCTGTGCAGTAGAACATAAGGGGCTCTTGTGTGCTCCTACACATGCCCATCTTCTACCATAATCAGGCAGTTAAAGGACCACTACAGGTAGAAACTGAAGAAAAACAATGCTTTAATCTTGTCATGAAGTTCTACATAGTCCAAACCTGCCAGCAACACAATAACTACGTAATCCTAATTTATTTAATTTTTTTCTAACCATGAATGCCTTTATGGGCAGCAATGTTGCTTTCCTGGAAAGCTTCTTCTTGCCTGTAATGCACGGTGAGGACACAGTTGATTAGCTTACAATTTTCTAATCTCAACTAGCAGATCACATTTCCATTCACTTAAAATGGAAGTAGTAAGAAACAGAAGAGTTTGAGAATTCTTGGTAGGAATGTCAGTGACTAGTCTGCTGTGACTCTTATAGATATGTTTTTCTACATATTCATTTAGTGCTTGGTGAGTTGAGGCCTAACAGCTGGGATGACAGCCTTTATAAGGGTTGCCAGCAATAACCTACTCAATGGACCACAGAACATTGAAAGCAGATCTAAGGAGTACTTTCATCAACTTCTGAATAAAGAAAATATCAATGGATGTTGTACTGCCCCAGACACAGCCTATGATGAAAGAGGAGGAGGAGACCACCATAAAAGTAAGAACAGCACTAAAAAAAAAATAAAGCCAGGGAAACAGCAGGCTCAGATGAGGTCACAGCAGATATGATCAAGATGTTGGGTGAGTTAGGGGAGAAATGGCTCCAGAGGGTACTCATAACAGCATGGAGAGAAAAGTAAATATCATATAGCTGGAAAATAGGTATTCTAGTGCCAGTATACAGGAACAAAGAAGACATTCCCAACTAAGGACAGTATAGAGGCATCAATCTGCTGTCACACTGTATGAAAGTTCTGTTGAGGGTGACTGATGAGCAGAGTAGTGGAAAGTGAGAAGGAAGATGAGCAAAAGATTCCAAAGACAACCACTAGGCATTCTATAACTATGTCAAGAATCTAAATGGCAATGCTCAGATCTGCTCTGAGCTTAAACAGAATGGTATTAAATATACTGATCCCAAGGATATTGCCAATACCCTGGCAGATCGATTCGGTGCCAACTTCACCCCCCTCTCACCCCCTAAATGGCCCATCTCAATACCAGAAGATGGCCAAATTCTGGTAATAACGGCCACACTGGTAAAAAATGCACTCTCCAAAGCTAAGAATACAGCATCCATGGGACCAGATGACATCCCAGGCCATGTACTGCATGAACTACAATATGAACTGGCACCTCACCTAAGTGTCATGTTTAATCATAGCCTCACCTCAGGTTTTGTGCCCACTGAGTGGCGCAGAGCTACAGTTATCCCACTCCACAAGGGGGGATCCACCTTGGATCCCGGAAACTACCATCCCATCAGTCTGATGAGCCTTATCTGCAAGGCCATGGAGCATATTATCATGGAACTTATAAACAAAGACATTGGAAACCTTCAAACACTGGACCCCACCCAGTTTGGGTTTGTGAAGGGCCGATCTTGTCTCCTGAACCTGATTGACTTCTTTGAATCAGTCTCCAGAGCCATGGACAAGAGTAAGGTGGTCCACACAGCCTATCTAGACCTTGCTAAAGCCTTTGACACCATTCCGCACTCTGGAATCATAGATAAACTTACTAAGCTGGGCATTAATCCCTACATCACCCAATGGGTTGCTAACTGGCTTACTGATAGAACCCACACTGTAAAAGTAGCCGACTCCAAATCCAGCTCCAGACAAGTGACAAGTGGAGTACCTCAGGGTTCAATCCTGGGACCGCTTTTGTTTGGCATCTACTTCTTTGAAGTACAGGCCAACACTAAGAGACTCTGGCTAACAAAGTTTGCAGATGACTGCAAACTGGGAGCCATTATTGAATCCCCAAATGATGTGGATACTCTACAAAAGGGCCTTACAGAAACAGATGCTTGGTGCCAGAGCCATGGGCTCAAGCTCAATGCCAAGAAATGTATAGTTATCCCCTTTGGGAAAAAAACATGTAGTCGTGAATTACCATATAGCTGGCAGTACACTAAACACTGAAAATGTGATAAGAGACTTAGGGACACAGGTGGACAGTGGTCTCACCTTCGATAACCACATCGCCACAACAGTCGGTAAATCCTTCTATGTGGCACACCTCATCACTAAGGGATTTTCATCCAGAAAAAAGGAGGGCATTGTCCCACTGTACTCATCTCTCATTAGACCCATTATAGAATACAATGCCCCATTTGGTATGCATCTCTCAAGACATCTGCAACAACTGGAAAGGCCGCAGAAATACCTCACTAAAAGAATCACAGGCCTAAAGCAGATGCCCTACGCTGACCACCTTAAAAAACTCCAACTATACTCTGTCACATATCCTCTACTCAGAAGTGATCTCTGCTTAACATACAAGGCCATGTCAAACCCAGAGCTGTTGGACATGCTACACTTAGAGAAATCCCAATCCCTCAGAGCCACATGCTCCAGGGATCTAAACCTTGTCATCACAATAAACAAAACATGCTGGAGGGATAGGTTCCTGACCCAGAGACTCCCCAGACTCTGGAATAGATTGCCCATACATGTCAAGCAGAGTGCCTCTTTGGCCCTCTTCAAAAGGAACCTTGACGATTGGATGGGAGAAAGGAAATTCACCACGGGGATCACGTCATTCGCCCTGCTAGACAGGGATCCAGGGAAGTAAATATTGTGGGAAGAAATAGCCAGGGAATTGTTATGGCTAGGCTTGTATAGGCCCTAGGGCTGATAGCCTAGTACCAACTTATGAACCTATGAACCTATAAGCAGTTTGGATTCAGATCAGGATGTAGCACAACCGGCCCGATGTTTGCAATAAGACAGACATTTGAAAAGAAGCTATGGATGAGGAAAAATTCAAACTGGACATTCCTAGACTTGGCAAAAGCATATGACAATGTCCAAAGAAAGTTGATCTGGGCAGTCCTGTCATGGTTCAAAGTCCCAGAAACATTGATATAATTAGTGCAGGCTATGTACAAGGACCCAATTATTCTGATACAAACAGTGTTTGGTCTCAAAGAGGAATTCCCACTGGGTGTGGGTGTGCATCAAGGTTTCGCTCTGAGCCCACTACTGTTCATACTGGTGAATGACTACATTAGCAAACAGATCAGAGGGAACAAATAAATAAAGTTGCTATATGCAGATAATGTGGCATTACAGGAGGACTTTGAACAAGAACTTCAGCAAAATGGATAGGAGAATGGAATGCAAAACGGAAGGCACATGGGATAAAACTAAGTACAGTTAAGACAGTTGTAATGGCAGCAAATGGGGGTAATCATAAGAAGCTGAAAATCAAGATGGAAGGGAAAATGGTACACGTTAATAGTTTCAAGTACCTGGGAGGACAGGTTGAGAAGGAGAAGAAAAGTCTGAATGAGGAGGTCAAAGCTAGAATAAGAGGGGCTGCAACCAACTGGCACACAGTGTTTGGGGTAATGTATGACAGAAGAATGTCAAAGAAACTGAAAAGTAAGATTTACAAAACAGTGGTGAGACCAGTACCACCGTAAGATCCAGAGACCTGGGGAGTCATAACAGTTGAGGGAGCTAGAGGTGATGGAGATGAAGTGTGTGCGACAGGTGATGAGACAGGTGAACAAATGAAAATATTAGAGGAGAAGTCTAATTAACTCCAGTATTAGAGAAGGTCAAAGAAAGCAGATTATGGTAGTTTGGGCATGTGCACATGAACGCAGAAGACAGTCTGGTGGAGAGGATTTGGGAGAGAAAGGAATAAGGTAAAAGGAAACAAGGGTGCCCAGCAAAGAGATGAATGGATTGTGTGACAAAAGACCTGCAGCAATCAGGCATGACTGTCAAGGAAGGTAGGAGAGTGGCATTGAATTGAGACAGATGGAGCGAGTTGGTGAGATACCTAGACCTCATGTAGAACATGAAAAAAAGGGTTCAAGGATGATGATAACGATTTAAAAAATGTAGTTTGATACTCGGGTCCTGTCTTAGTACTACTTCCTCACTTTACTTTCCCCAGGCAGCCAGAGTGTTGTATTTCTTGCCTTAATTGGCTAATTGAAAATGGCAACACAGAGCTCTATGATCACACACTGAATGATAAAAATCCCAGAATGACTATCCAACAAATGCAATACATCAAAGTGCATTTCAGCAAATGTGCATGTCATCGAAGCTGTAACACAGAGAATTTCATTAGTAGGCCAAAACTCTGACCATCAGTCAAACTGTAGTGGGTCTATATTAGAAGACCGAAACGGCAGTTACTCGAATACCAAAATGTCGACACGGAAATAGCAAACCGTGAGAACGTCGAATGCCCGAAACCACAAATTTTGAAATAGCAAATTGCCATAGTTGGCCCTTATCCGGCATAGCTCCATAACTTAAATGTGTGATAGTTACTGACCTTAGGGTTAGGGTGCAGGCTAAGGTAAGTGCATAAAGTGTATGTTTCATGTATTACTATATATGCACTTACCTTAACCCACACCCTAGCCCTAAGGTCAGTAACTATCGCACATTTAAGTTACGGAACTATGCCAGATAAGGGCCAACTATGGCAATTTGCTATTTTGAAATTTGTGGTTTTGGGCGTTCGACGTTCTCGCGGTTCGCTATTTCTGTGTCGATGTTTTGGTATTCGCATAACTGCCTTTTCAGTCTTCTAATATAGACCCACTGTAGTACTTAACCCCCCCACACTTCCCCAGCAATATATACCAAACTCTGAGATCGTACTACAGTGGGGAAAAGGTAAAAGTTACTTATGTTGACCCCTGCTTCAACAGAATCAGATATTGTTATGAGAGCACTGAGCCACATAACTTCTACAAATTAGATGTCATTAACATGCCCCAGGTAGAAATCATTCGGCTTTAGATTTCTCATACCTCTCAACTGTACAGATTTTCACAGAATGTCTAGATTTGTGCCTCATATTTTTGCTCTGTTTTTTCATAAAATTGTAGTTTTCTGGCAAATTAATGACAAATTATTAAAAATTGAGGTTAGAAAATAATGACAGTCATTCAAGTTTCAGACTTCATACCCTTCAGAAAATTCATGTTAAATGCAAAACCTGTTATTCTATCAACTTTCTAAGTTTGTAAGAGTAATATTTAAAGATTGTCCCTATTTTGGCCTTTGCCCCAATTTTATGGCTTTGTCCAGATTTCTTTCTCTAAGAGGTTGAGAGGTATGATCTAGATCCATTGATAATCTAACAGGCTTTACATTCAGAACCCTGAAGCATATCTATAGTCCATGTTTCCTGCCTGGCTATCATTTTAAGTATTGCAAAAGCTTGGTGAATAGTAAAGATCTTCTTTCGAAAGATATGGCTAATGAACATGCATTTTTATGTTGTTCTTCAAATCTGAGAAAAACAGGATAATGTTACCACGTGTGGCAAATTTTGTTAGCACAGTGTCTGCCTCCTTTTAATTGTCTCATATGCTGCAATGAAACTCTCCCATGATACATCGACTGTTATGACAACCCATATCCAAACATCTAAATGACAACATCTTAGAAGACTGGAGCAAACTTTTTAACATTCCAAGCCTACAGTTTTTATCTTCTGCACTGTCAGACCACTAAAAATCAAATCATTCAAATATTCTTAAAAATGCTGCTGTAATAAATTATTTCTTTCATTAACTGGTCATATTCTAGAGCTCTGAAAAAAGTGTTTCTGCATAGAATGCATGCTATTGTCTCCCAAGGAATTAAGACAGTGAGTTGTTGACAAGCTTTGTTCTGTTGTCTGGATTTGGTTCTGCTAGTTTCCCATTTAAGATTTATAAAACTGACCCCTTGGAAAAAAAATCACTTGTTCTTCATAGTTTACCTTTTTTAACATATAAAGTAAAATAAATAATGTTCACCACTACAAGTTGTTTATTTGTTCTTTCAGTTTTACTTTTGTATTTCTTGTTTTTTTTCCGTATATTATCTAGGCAAGACCCATTAAACAAAAGTGCCCTTTTGCCAGAGACCTAGGGCCAAATTCAAATGCAGTTACTGCAGAATGTAAGCAGAGCCTTTGAGTTTATATCACTTCGTTGCCTGTTTGTGCTATTTGATTACATGTATAAAATCTGCAGATCCCTAAAGGTATGATGCCAGAAAAGTTTGAGTTATATATGTACTAGACAGACATCAGCATATTATAATTACTTCAAGCTTGAATTTCTATTGGCCAGCCAATAACTGTGTTTAAAGTTCATTGCATGTCTTTTTAGTTACTGCAGATTGCAAATAATACTTATCGTACAACTGATATGGTGTTAAACTTCTAGAACCAATTACATTTTTTCAGCATTTCATGAAAACTCTGAATTTAGCTTGTAGTTAGATTTCCATAACTGATATGATAAAACAGAGCATTGTGGGACTTCTTTTGTTTTGAATTTACAACATTTGAGTGAAAGAGAAGCAGAGAAGGGGAGACAGAGAAGTAGAGAGAGAGAGAGAGAGAAAGATGACTTTTTTTGTTCAGGGACTTTTGTTCTGAATGCGGAGATAGCTGGTCTTGTGTAAGCAAGCCTTTAAAATGCACTAAACAAATGGTTATGTTTGCTCAGGACACAGAACAGCTGCTGTTACACCTGCCGCTGTCGTTTCCCAGCAGCCTCGATGAGTAATCAGGCACACACTGTATTGTGCAGGTTTAATTAGAAAGCCATTTACCTGCCACGCTCTGTAGTCAGTGGAGAGCTGTTGGTCTTATTTGTATATTAGTTACCAACTTCAAGCATTGTTTTAAACAAACACTAGTAGGAGTTTGCAGCCATCATTAAACAAACTTTGAAAGGAAGACGTGTTGCAAGGCTGACAGTCAGATTTGCAACCTGGGTTCCTGTCTCAATGGAAGCTTCTAGAGGTTATAAGAAGGCAGCTGTTAACTGCAGAATGCCCTTTAACGGAGTACTAGAGACACAAAAACAATTCTAAGCTTCACAGTACATTTCATTTGTTTTTATGAAAAAGTATGTGTTCTGCATGTCATAATTTATGTCTTTAGGAAAAAGTACATATTCTACATATCAAAGTCTGGAATTAATTTCCAACCTTACTAGGAAGGACTACATTATATTATGTTCATATATAAATTTAAACGTAGATCCTGATTGTAACAAAAATAAAATAAATGGGTACTAGGAGTGACTAAGTCTGTTTTCTGGTTAAGATCTGGTTAAACAGTGGGCACACAATGAGACTATTTGTATGTTGTTTAAGAGGAATACAAGTGTTATTCCACTAAATGAATGCTTGAAAACTCCCAACAATACGCTCAAAAAAGTTCCATCAGCAAAAAGCATTGTATATTTTAAAAATGTTTGAATTAAATGCTAGGGAAACATGCAAAAGACTGTGCTTCTAAAGCAGTTAATTTGCCATATTATCCAAGATTAAGTAGCAAGGTGTGCTGTGATGTACGTTGTAATAGCTGGAGCATGCAGTGGGTCTGCAGTAGTTATACAATAATCAGATTGTATAATCTGGTTCCAGAATCTTCTTAAAAGTGATCTACCACGATTCTATTTTATTAGCCTATGATAAAAAAAATGGACAATGATTAAACAAATATGTCTGCAGCAGCATACCCAGTGGGGTCATGGTAGAGAAGGGTATCTCAGGTAGCATGTAACATATTCATTAATTCATTTATTATTTTATTTAACTGGGTAGGTGGGCTACACAATTATCCTTTTCATCTATAACCTAGGCAATAGGCAGACTAACATTTCATCACTCTGTATGTATAATCAGACATTTAATCAGTCTGTATGGGCGTCACTTCCAAGTCTCACACAACAATTTTTGATAACAGAGTTTATATGTGTGGAATCTGTAGCTGAATGCTGGCCCAAACGATAAAGATGACCTCTCCAAGTCTCACACAACAATTTCTGGTAACAGAGTTTGTATGTGTGGAATCTGTAGCTGAATGCTGGCCCAAATGATAAAGATGACCTCATGTATACAGGCAAAAGAAGCAGCACTGTAACGTCCCTGTGAAGGTACAAGAAAATAAATTCTGTCTGGTTTATTAGGGGCTCTTCAGGTCTGCAACTGCTGCCAGTTTAATTTGTAAAATGCTTGAAAGGAATCAATGAGAAAGAAGCAGTTACAATCCTTGGGGAGATACTGACTGGTATTCTTTGCCCAGTACTGTCAAGAATTTGAGATTTTAAGCATTTAAATGATACTTCCTTTGTTTTCCTGACCTGTGAATTTGTAGTGTCTAGCAGGAGGTCAGGAGTCACAATCTGCATCACTACAAAACATTTGTTCTTGAACGTGCTGTCATTCTGTAACCTCATATACTCCTCACATTTGAACAAGTAAATCGATTATTTTTGAAGAGGGTCATCTTAGGTGACCTAACCTGGAGCTTTGGGGATAATTCAGTGATTAAGTCCAACAGTGAGAAACTATGTTCTTCAAGGAAATGTTCTACTTGATTGAAATTCACAGATTCTGTTAATTCAAGACTACAAAAGTATGTCTGTTTCATTTAAACTGTTTGCTGTCTTGTACAACAATTACATTACTAACCCTTAGCCTAATTAAACAAGGGAAAAATGTCCTTCTTGAGCCTAGGCAGTTTATTCATTCACCTCACACATTGTGCCACTGTAATCACATATTAGTTCCAATCTATCATAAGTATGACAGCTCTTGTGAGCCAGACAGTACCATTTTATATCTGATACCTTTGACCCTTTTCTGTTAGCCTTTTGTTTTTTACATAACACTGTATGTAAGAAAGTTGTAAACAAAAAAGTGACCACTGGAGCCACTCACATAGGAACAGTACTAATCAAACGATCACAGGGACCGTAACAGGCCTAGCCATCTGCACCTTCAAGTAGGATACATTTAAAAGTTCTTGCCTACTTTGTAAATCGTTAATAGTACACATCTCCCTCTACTCCTTCTGCTCTGAAATAACTATTGAGTACATTCACCTTTTGCACAGCATGATAACAATAATATGAAAGCAGACAATTTTTTTTTTTGCGATTTTCCCTTTGCCGTGTCAGGCTGTTCAGGCAAAAACTTTCAAAAACCTCGGGATGCATCCCATAGTCAATCCAGTACAAGGCATATCTTTTTGTGTCATTTGGATTATACAATGTTTTGTTGAAAATGCCTCAAACATTGCAAATAGTAGGTATTTAAAATGTTGAATGATGCAATATACAGACTTTTCAGTTAAATCTCAATGCAGCATCCCCTGATTTTTGCATCATACATTTTGATCTATCTTTTATAATCTTTTTGATTTTCCGATGAATCACTGTAGATTACAATCAGTCAGAAGTGCCAAACATTACAGCTGCATGCTTCTTATTGTTTAGAAAAATGCACTTTGGTTAAAATTATGCTGTGTGATTAAATTTGAAGTAAATTAAAGTAAGATTTAAAAACTGTCCTTGATTTTGGGCTTTTGCCCATCACAATTTTTGGCTTTGATCTTGATTCTTGAGCTAAGAAGTTGAGATGTACGTTGCATACTGGCGGCACTCTTGCTGTTTAGAACTAAGCGGCAGTGCACCTGTTGGAAGCATTATGCTTCACTGAAACTATATAGTTCACTTTCAGACTTTGTCTTTCTATTTTGCTTTAATGTTTGCCTATTGTTAATAGTTTTTAACATTAAATCATTCACTGGATGTAGAAAGTACATATAACAACGATCATCAACTGCAGAAGCTTACAAAATACTTTCTGTAAATATATGATTGCACTGTAAACGTTCAAAAAACAATAAACAGGTGAATAAAACTAAATAAATAGGCCAGCACTTTCAAATAAAAATCATTTCATCAGGTGTCCTTTTTGTAATTCTGAAACTCTAATTTTGTGAGTCTGGGAAATGCAGGGAAAAAAAATAAAAATAAAAGAATAGTGAATTTCAAACTTTGTTGTTCTACTTTTAAGTTGTTTTTTGAAGGGGGAAAACTCACCTGCATTTCCCAGTGTGTGTGTGTGTGTGTGTGTGTGTGTGTGTGTGTGTGTGTGTGTGTGTGTGTGTGTGTGTGTGTGTGTGAGGGGGCTGCCACCACAACTCCACGGGTCCCATTAATGTTGTCGAACTTTTACAAGTTCAAACGTCATATGGTCAAAACCATATGTTCGAACTTGTAAAACGTTGAACGTTTCAACAAAGATTTCCGTAAGGGAAGCTTTCCCTTTCCTGCAATGTAGTGCAATCTTGGAGTTGGTATATTTAAGTAGCGGGGGGGAGGGTGCAGGGAGGCTTACCCCCTGCTTACAACCTTCAGATAAGTTTTTTTGTGTTTTTTTTATTACGTTTTCGAACTTTTAAAGTTCGAACATTTGGTGTCGATCATATGCTGTTCGAACATTTAAATGTTTGACAATGTGATATAGATCCCAACCCCACTACATATGTATGGGGAATTATTTAAATTGATTGAATACCATTCATGTTGACATGCATAATGCTGAAACAAATAGATCGACATTATGCATGTCGACACTCTACTTCACATGCACCGAGACTTAATCTCAGCGCATGCAAAACTTTAAAAAAATCACAAAGATAGCATTGCTTTTTACCCCCTGCACCCCCATTGTGGGGGCTGCACATCCCACAACCCTTGCAAATTATATATTCTAACTCTGAGGTCACACAATACCAGATAAAAAGGATATATTCCACTACCCAGCGACTGTTTATTTTGCATACCTGTCGACCATCTGTTTAGTCGACCAAATTGTGCTGATTAAACAGTTGTCAAACAAAGTACTGTTTGCCAAAGTTACAGGGGCCCATATATATATATATATATATATATATATATATATATATATATATATATCTGTCTATTTGCCTATCTATCTAGCTATCTATTTATCCATATATGTGTACATACACACACACACACACACACACACACACACACACACACACACACACACACACACACACACACACACACACACACACACTAACAAGATTGCCATAATTCAAAGAAAAGAGAATAGCATTTTCGCTCATTCAGTGTTGGTATTCCAGGCCTTGTACTGACAGGTTTCTGAACTAAAAACAGTTACTTTTCTTCAGACTATGTAACATCAAAGAAATCTGCCTTTTGGGAATGCTGAAGCAGGCCAGTGTGGAACTGTTAGTTGTTTTTAATGGTAATATACTCATCTTTGATGCTTGGAAGATTAAAGGACTGTGGGTTGCATTTCTATATCACATGCTTGGTTTCATTTTCCGATATTGACATTGCAGTGCTATATTCCTGAGTGTGCTGCCTTTTGGAAGAGACATTAAACCAAGGTCTCATCTGCCTGAAACTGGTGATAGCCCAGGTGGATGTAAAAGGCTCTATGGTATTTATTAAACAAATAGGGGAATTTTTCCAGTATTAAAAACACATAACTGCAAAACTGCAAATAATTTCAAAAAAACAACAGATGTGAAATGTATTTATTTACATTTCTTTAAAGGGTGGTCTAGCTGGACAAAAGCCCCTTTTCAGTGTAGGCTCAGCGAGAAAAGCTCCAAAGATTATTACATCAGAATAGATCTGGTACCTTAGATATTCTCCTTCAAAAGACATACAGATATCATATCAATAATTCTATATATTTATAACCGACAACTTTCCAACACAGTTGACACATTAATTTCATGATTTTATCATATTTGGAATTAATGTATGCTGTGAAATGAGAGAAAATTATTTATTTTTTTTACTGTGTTGGCCAAACCTATTTTACCTAGAGGGGGCAATTTGTAGGCAGTGTTGGTTTCATTGCAAACAAAATTTCTTTACAATCCCATTTATTAATTCCAAATGGGTTCTTTCTCTCTGGACAAATGCTAACTATTGTTTCAATTATTGCAATGTTTAATTGAATAGTTGATTTCTACTACCCCATGAAAGGGATGTATTATTTTGTAAAGGTTATATTTGTTGAAAATGAGTAGACAAGGTACCAACCAGAAATTGTTGATGTAATACATTTTGTGTTTAGCATTTTATTCTAGTTTGCTTTTTATTTTTTTAATTTCTCTGGTACCCTGGCCACATTTTTCAGAAACACCAAGGCAGGTATCTCTTCAAAAGAGGCCACCCATGTTGAAATTAACCTAGTCAACAAAGCATAAATAAAAGCAAATAAATATTAAACAAAGTGAAGTTCTTAGCTATGATATTCCCAAAAGAGATTTATTAAACCTCAGACGCAGGATTTTCTGTATGGCCAGGGACATTTTTTGGTTCCTTTCTACCATCACTTAGGCATTAGCTTTCTTCTGTGCTTGATCCCTGGTTGTGGTAAACTAGTTGGCAGTATTAAGTGGCACATGGTAAAACACCCTTATTTCTGGTCAGTGTCTCTTGTCAAACAGCTCATGCTGATTAAGAGCAAAGCATGTTAATGCTTTAAAATAACAGATGTAAAACAATTATGTGGAGGAGAAAGGACTCATGATTTTAAGATTTATTTTTCTTCCAAAAGCTTCCAGGAGCTCAAATTAATCATAAAGATGAGAAGCGAAGTAATCAATGTAAGCAGAGCTCTAGAATAACTCATGCACTAGAGATGATGAAAACCATACATAGTAAGTCTGGTAAATGCCTCCATTCTGTAGACAGTCTGTCTGGTAAATACTTCCATTCTGTGGACAGTCTGTCTGGTAAATACTTCCATTCTGTGGACAATCTGTCTGGTAAATACTTCCATTCTGTAGACAGTGCGTCTGGTAAATATTTTCATCCTGTAGATGGTGTCTGGTAAATATTTCAGTTCTGTAGATGATGAGTCTGTTAAATACTTCAATATTGTAGATGGTGAGTTTAATAAATGCTTCCACTCTGTAGATAGTCAGCCTGGTAAATACTTTCAAGCTGCAGACAGTGAGTTTTATAAATACTTCCATTCTGTACATACTTCACACCTTGGCAACGACTTTTCTCCAGTTAATACCAATTCATTCCTCTCCATTGAAACAGCTTTGACCATTGAACTTCACCCTGGTGCCCTAATGACCAACCTGATCTCCCATTTTAAGAGGAATAGCACTCCTTATCACCCCTTGGGGACCAGTTGTGGAAGATGCATGTTAAGCATCAGCTGCTTGCTCTCCATAATTTTTGCCACTGATGAGAATTGATTTCATTCATTTTTACTTCCCAGGCCCTTCCTGTATGTTAAGCATGTGCTGCAAACAAACACCAGCCCTACTGGCACCATTGATGCCATCTTACACCAGCCCTACTGGCACCACTGATGTTACCTTACACCAGCCCTATTGGCACCACTGATGCCATCTTACACCAGCCCTACTGGCACCATTGATGCCATCTTACACCAGTCCTACTGGCACCACTGATGCCATCTTACACCAGCCCTACTGGCACCACTGATGCCATCTTACACCAGCCCTACTGGCACCATTGATGCCATCTTACACCAGCCCTACTGGCACCACTGATGTTACCTTACACCAGCCCTACTGGCCCCACTGATGCCATCTTACACCAGCCCTACTGGCACCATTGATGCCATCTTACACCAGCCCTACTGGCACCACTGATGTTAACTTACACCAGCCCTATTGGCACCACTGATGCCATCTTACACCAGCCCTACTGGCACCATTGATGCCATCTTACACCAGTCCTACTGGCACCATTAATACCATCTTATATCAGCCCTACTGGCACCACTGATGCCATCTTACACCAGTCCTACTGGCACCATTGATATCATCTTATATCAGCCTTACTGGCACCACTAATGCCATCTTACACAAGCTCTGCTGCCCCATTGATGCCATCTTACACCAGCCCTACTGTCACCATTGATGCCATCTTACACCAGCCCTACTGACACCAGTGATGCCATCTTACACCAGACCTACTGACACCAGTGATGGTATCTTACAGCAGCCATTATAGTGCCATTGATGCCATTTTACACCAGCCCTACTTGAACCATTGATGCCATCTTACACCAGCCCTACTGGAACCACTGATGCCATCTTACACCAGCCCTTATAGCGCCACTGATGTCATCTTACACCAGCCCTACTGGCACCACTGGTGTTACCTTACACCAGCTCTACTGGAACCATTGATGCCATCTTACACCAGCCCTACTGGAACCATTGTTACCATCTTACATCAGCCCTACTGGAACCACTGATGCCATCTTACACCAGCTCTACTGGAACCATTGTTGCCATTGTACATCAGGCATAGTGGAACCACTGATGCCATCTTACACCAGCCCTACTGGCACCACTGGTGTTACCTTACACCAGCTCTACTGGAACCATTGTTGCCATCTTACATCAGCCATACTGGAACCACTGATGCCATCTTACACCAGCCCTTATAGCGCCATTGATGCCATCTTACACCAGCCCTACTGACACCAGCTCTGCTGGAACCATTGATGCCATCTTACACCAGCCCTACTGAAACCACTGATGCCATCTTACATCAGCCCTACTGGAACCATTGTTGCCATTGTACATCAGCCATACTGGAACCATTGATGCCATCTTACACCAGCCCTACTGGCACCACTGATGTTACCTTATACCAGCCTTACTGGAACCATTGATGCCATCTTACACCAGCCCTACTGGAACCATTGTTGCCATCTTACACCAGCCCTACTGGAACCATTGTTGCCATCGTACATCAGCCATACTGGAACCACAGATGCCATCTTACACCAGCCCTACTGGCACCACTGATGTTACTTATACCAGCCTTACTGGAACCATTGATGCCATCTTACACCAGCCCTACTGGAACCATTGTTGCCATCTTACACCAGCCCTACTGGAGCCACTATTGCCATTGTACATCAGCCATACTGGAACCATTGATGCCATCTTACACCAGCCCTACTGGAACCATTGATGCCATCTTACAGCAGCCCTACTGGAACCATTGTTGCCATCGTACATCAGCCATACTGGAACCACTGATGCCATCTTACACCAGCCCTACTGGAACCATTGTTGCCATCTTACACCAGCCCTACTGGAACCATTAATGCCATCTTACACCAGCCCTAGAGGAACCATTGATGCCATCTTACACCAGCCCTACTGGAACCACTGATGCCATCTTACACCAGCCCTACTGGAACCATTGATGTCATCTTACACCAGTCCTACTGCCCCATTGCTGCCATCTTATACCAGCCCTTATAGCGCCATTGATGCCATCTTACACCAGTCCTACTGGAACCATTGATGTCCCGCTTTTTCCTTGTAGGCACATCTGACATTTCTGTACAAGTGACCAGTCTGCCCCAGATGTTGCTGCTGCTTTAAAAGAAATACCCCACTCCCCCATTATGATATGAGTGATGGCAGTTATTTGCTTAATCTTTTCCTTTTGGTCATCTACTCAGCAGGCAAGTGCAGTACTGAAACTCTGGTCATGCTTATTCTGCTCTACAACCTATAAACCAAGGATGACAGCACTTTGGAAGTGGCTGGATTTACCATCCTTGTGCAGACTGTTTTGCACATGTATAACAGAATAGTCAGGTGATTTCTGGTGTTGGAATCTTCAGATTGCACTAGAGCTGGCTATTGCATACAAGCTTCACTGTAAGAGCCTATGTACTTAGCTAGAAGGTTTGGTTTACCTGTATATTCTGTCTATGAGTGGCATAGTGAATGAATACCAGTGTCACCTCACAGTAAAAGATTCACTGGTTGGAGTCTCAGCTGGGGTTCCTTCTGTGGTGAGTCTGGAGGTCCTCTTAATATCTGTGTGGGTTAAAACACATGGCAGGCAGATCTGAAAATCTAAATTGTCCCTAGGTGTGAGTGAGGTACACTTGTGATATAGAAGAAAGACCTATCAATCTATTTTTGTCCCCTACTTGATTAGTAAACACCTTGGATGGCTTTGGCTGTTCATGGAGTCACTACAGGGCATGGACATGTTTCATAAACCTGGATGGATGGATATTCCCTCTGCAGACTTCAATTCCTTTAAAACATCGTCCTTCAAATCTCAGCTAATCTGTTATTCACTGATAAAACAAACAATGCAGCAAGTTCCAATGAAATAAATTCATTATCAGAATGCAGACAGGAATGAGAGTGTATGAATGATCGAACTTGTAATGGGATTCATGGTTCTTATCGTACTGCACGATTACCAAAATACAGCTTATTCAAATGTATGCTTCTTTAAAGGATTACGTGAGTAGTATAATGTAAGAACGTCAGATGAATTAACATATGATTTTGAAGACGTGTTTGTTGTCAGCATGGTTAGTTGTTTACTTTGAGTTGCTGATGGAAGTTCTTGGGTGTGTGGAATGGATGAGTCTGCTTACATTTGTGCGTTGTAAGTAATAGCTTCCAGGAAGATATTGATGATTTACCAGTATGTGGTTAAAGGTATGTATAGCATTGTTGTTATGTTAGTTTGTGTTACTGTCTTGGTATAGGGAGAACTCTGAAAGTATTAATATGCGAAATGTCTCTTCTACTGCTATCTGCTAAGTTACACAGAACATTTCATCATCTAAGGTGTGGTGCTTCCCTAGTAGGGATCTCAGGGTTTCATTTTATACTTCTGCAGATTATATCCAACCACAAAGTTAGTAATATTTAAGTTGGAGTTGCGGGATCATTTATTTAATAAAATGTATTTATTGTGGGTCTGTATTACCAAGTTGAACGAACTGAAACATGAATACCGTTTCAGCGACACATATGTGTTGAATGCACAGGTAAGCAAATGGCCACATCACCGGTAGGCCAACTACACACAACACACCAGTGCCCCCCACATCCCACCTAACTAAATATACTAAGTCCAAGATCACACTACAGTGGGGAAAAGGGCAAATTCACAACAATGGCCAAACGATTTTTTTCCCTAGGGAAAAAAATCAGTGATGTGGCTTTTCGCTTTCCTGTGAGTTCGACACATATGTGTCGATGAAACAGTATTCGTGTTTCAGTTTGTTTGCATTGATAATATCGACCCTTTATTGCTTTTATGTTTTGTTATTTGGTTCGAGATTGACAGCACTTATTTAATACATGTTTTCTGCATGTTTAGCAAGGTTAATTTTGGTATTGTGATTTAGGATTTGGTTCTTTTCAGGTCTTTATCGTATGTGTGCATTTCTTTTATCCTGATTTTAATGAACGGTTTGTCGTACAATCAAATAGAGAAACCATTTGGGAATGCCAGCTTGGAACCACCCTCAACAGAGCTGTGTAGAACTGAAATAAATTTCTAGAAGAAAGCAGGCACACATAACTGGGTAAGCCACTTAACAGTCCTGTTCTCCACATATTCCTAAGTAAAGTGCAGTCACAGGACATCTTAGAAATGAGTCTATATTTCTTTGAGTCTTTGCTGCCCAGTCTGTGTGAAAGAAATCCTAGATAATACAACTACAATAGTTATTTGAATCACACTATTTTGAATGCACAAACGGAAAATATCTGACATATGCTAGAATTTTCGTTGACTACATGGGCAAGGGTTTGAATCCTCCCCTCAACAAGACACCAGCTGGAGCTCTACATTTAGATCTGGAGATCCTAAAGCAAGAGGGACACCATTTTTTGGACAATGTAGAAAGAAAAGGTACAAAGATGGTTAAGGAGATGGATGGGGATCATATGAAAAAACTCAACAGATTGAAACTGTACCCTCTGCAAAGCAGGTTGGTGAGAAGGAATATAACTGGACTCCAAAGATAACCACAAGGCATTCTTTAGCTATGTCAAGAATCTAAGTAGCAATTCTCAGATCTGCTCAGAGTTAGTGCAGAATGGCACAAAATACACTGAGCCGACTGATATAGCCAACATCCTGGCAGACAGGTTCAATGCAAACTTCAACCCCGCTCACCCCCAAAAGGGCCCATAAGTATACCAGAAGAATGTAGTGCCCCTGAAATCACAGACACTCAGGTTAAAACAGCCCTTTCCAAAGCCAAAAACACAGCATCAATGGGACCGGACGGTGTCCCAGGCTGTGTCCTACATGAGCTCAAAGATGAACTAACCCCTCACCTAAACACACTGTTTAAACTCAGCCTCTCCACAGGCTACATACCCATAGAGTGGTGCACAGCAACAGTTATTCCACTCCACAAAGGTGGAGCCACATCGGACCCCGGGAACTATCGACCTATAAGCCTGACTAGCTTGGTCTGCAAAGCTATGGAGCACATCATCATGGATCTCATTAACAGAGACATTGGAAGCCTCCAAACACTGGACCCTGCCCAGTTCGGCTTTGTTAAGGGCAGATCATGCCTCCTAAACCTGGTGGACCTCTTTGAGACAGTTATCAAGGCTATAGACAAGGGAAAGGTGGTCCACACAGCCTACCTAGACCTCGCAAAGGCCTTCCACACCATTCCCCATTCTGGTATTATAGACAAGCTCACCAGCCTGAACATAAACCCCTACATCACAAGATGGGTTGCCAACTGGCTCACAGACAGAACCCACATGGTAAGAGTTGCGGGAGTTAGGTCTGACTCTAAACCGGTTACAAGTGGCATTCCCCAGGGCTCAGTCCTAGGACCCCTCCTGTTCGGCATATACTTCTCAGAGGTACAGCCAAGCACAGGAGGACTATGGCTGACCAAGTTCACATACGACTGCAAACTAGGGGCTATAATTGACTCTCCGGCTGACACAGGCATCCTCCAAAAGGGTCTCACTGAGACAGATACCTGGTGTCAAAACCATGGCCTCAAGCTAAATGTCAAAAAGTGCATAGTCATCCCCTTTGGAAAGAACAAAGTACCCACAAACTACCACATAGGTGGTAGCCCCCTAAATATGGAAGATGTAATAAGGGATCTGGGGACCCAAGTAGATAGTAACCTCTCCTTTGATAATCACATTGCCAAAGTGGTTAGAAAATCCTTCTATGTGGCCCACCTAATCACAAAAGGGTTTGCATCCAGATTGAAAGAGGTCATTGGGCCCCTCTATGCATCACTCATCAGACCCATCATAGAGTACAATACCCCATTTGGGATGTACCTTACAAGACACCTGCAAAAACTGGAAAGACCACAGAAGTACTTCACCAAGAGGATCACTGGTCTCAAGCAAATGCCCTATGCAGCTCGACTGAAGAAACTCCAGCTGTACTTGGTTGCATACCGCCTACTCAGAGGTGATCTTTGCCTGACATACAAGGCCATGTCCAACCCAGAATTGATGGACATGCTCCACCTAAAGAAAACCATATCCCCTCAAGCCACACGCTCCAGGGATCTAAACCTCACCACAACAATAAATAGGACATGCTGGAGGGATAGATTCCTGTCCCAGAGACTTCCCATGCTCTGGAACAAGATTCCAATCTACATTAGGCAGAGCTCCTCGATAACCCTCTTCAAGAGAAACCTTGACGAGTGGGTGGGAAACAGAAAGTTTACCCCAGGGATCACTTCAATGGCTCTGCTGGACAGAGGCACAGGGAACTAATCTAAGGGGGTGGCGAAAGCCAACACATTCCAGCTAGGCTTATAAATGCCTTCAGGGAGATATTCTAGTACCTTCCTATGAACCTATGAACCTAAGACTATTACAGGAAATTGAGAGAGAAGATATCTGAGAGGAAAGGATGTAGAAGAGAGAGAGTGAGAAAGAGAGAGAGGTATTGTTTTCAGCAAGAATTATTTAGGCTCGACCTAGATATGAGGAAACACTGCTTCACAGAAGGAGTGGTGGATTGGGGCAATGAGTTGAATGAATAGTTACTGTCAACAAGATCATGTAAGGCACTCAAGGAGACATGGGACAGTTATAAAAATGGATGTGGAATGAGCGGCGGGGAAAGAAAAACAGCTTGGCTTGTTAACTACAGCAGGTGGGCACATGAGTGAGGCCATTTGTTTAATTCCCCTGGCAAACAATAGACATGTACGATCCTATTCACTGAATAAAAATTGGATTTACATTGGCAGATACCATTCCAGCATTCCTAGAATGTGATCAAATGGAAACATTTTATTACTTCATAATTCTTATTTAAATCAAAGCTGTGCAATTATTTTATTATTACGATTTTGTGCTCAGCTATAAAAGATAACATCAGACACTTGCAAGAGATGGATGAAGCATTGCTTTCTTTTTCACATTCAAAACACCACAGATCTCACATGTATTACACATGCAAGCATGAAATATGCAGTGGCCAAACTTACTGGTAAAACAGTGGAAGATAAAAGCTGCCTGGATCCAAGCAAGGTTTGCATGATTTCCATGCACAGAACATGTCAGTTATTTATTTAGTACTCTCCATGGGATGTTACCTGCATGTATATCCTTTCACACTCATAGTCTAGCTCCTGAAATCCAGGCTAAAAACTGACAATGACGTATCAGAGCTCTGGAGTGCCTGCTGTGCCTGTTTTGATACCTGTCTGGTAGACGTTCTTTTTTTAGGTTCAGCATCCCTCTGCTGACATCAGAGACCTTGTTGCCTTAAGATGATTCACAATGCAGGTGCTAGAAGACATTTTTCTTTTTCATTGCCTTCTTCAGTATGTTTGTGCTACATATAATTCAGATCTCTTGGGATACATAACAGAAGCACTTTCTCTGCTATCTTTCCTTTACTTTTAGCAATCCCATGTTTCGTAGGGACTGTTGTAAAAAAATGTATTTCCCCTTGTGCAAGCAAATGTGATCAGCCAGTTCCTGTTTGCTCAGTTCTTTGACTCCTAACTGAAAAAGGGTCACTAGTCACATAGGTGGACACTATGTTACCACATCATCAGGCTCAATACTGAGGGACATTTTCTGCGTCACTTACTAATGAAAGTCCAAAGTCTTAACTTACAATTTGGCCCATTGCTGTAAAGGGTATTCTGACTAGCCAACATACCCAGTTATCAAACTATAACACATAAATAAATAAATAAATAAATAAATAAATGAAGTCACAGTTTTAATAACAGCAACTAAACAGCCATTGGAAATCAACATACCACACAGCAACAGCTGCAGCTACTTGTTTTTGGCATATATCAGGGCTTTGCAATTCATAAAACTAGTAAGTTCTGCTTGCTTAATTTTACTACCTTCTATTGCGTTTAGTGTCAATAGCACAACAAGTAGCGTGCTCGCCTTTGGTGCAGGAGGCTGTGGGTTCTTTTTCAACACCAGATAGATGGATAGCTAACACTGCAGTGCAGTGCAGGGGATACTGCACTACTGAGTGTATTGTCCTTCAAATGCAATGTTAAATCGAGGTTCTATCTGCAGGAGTTGATGGTAGCTCAGGTGGATGTAAAAGATCTCATGGCGCTTATCGAAAAGAGTAGGGGAAGTTCCCTGATGCCCTGGCCAAATTTCCCAAGTAGAATAAATACCACCTTGGTTCTCCCCTGAAAAGAGGCCACTAGCCTAGTGGGACTTACCTGGTCAACAAATGATAAATAATAAATAAATACAAATAGCCTCCTTCTCATTCCCAGTGCCCATCTCTTTCTGTCTCTCTCTATTATTGTATTTGTCTCTGTTTCAAGTTTCTTGTTCTCCCTCTTAGATTTGGAATATTTTTGCAGTATGCTAATCATTGTACAAGGGCGGCCACGGTGGTGCAGTGGTTAGCATTGTCACCTCACAGCAAGAGGTTCTCCGGTTCAATCTTTGGCTGGGGTGCCTTCTGTGCGGAGTCTGCATGTCCTCTCTGTGGTCGCGTGGGTTTCCTCCAGGTGC
This sequence comes from Protopterus annectens, assembly GCF_019279795.1. Lineage (NCBI taxonomy): Eukaryota > Metazoa > Chordata > Ceratodontiformes > Protopteridae > Protopterus > Protopterus annectens. The sequence goes on from NC_056748.1 coordinate 528,160,379, forward strand.
TCCGGTTTCCTCCCAAAGACATGCTGCAAGTGGATTGGAGACTCTAAATTGGCCCTAGGTGTGAGTGCATGTGTGTGTGTGTGTGCCTTCTGTGGAAGGTTGGGGACCGGGCTGGCAACTCAACACTGTAAAACTCCACTGCCAATCATGAGCGGACAGGTGATCCGCTGTGGCAGCCCCTAACCAGGAAAAGCTGAAAGAAGAAGAAGATGCTAATCATTGTACAAGGACCATTCAGGTACAAAAGTAAATATGACTACCCCATAGGGAATATTTTTATTTATTTATTTACTGACATTTGATTACCGGGAAACTCCAGCTGAGTAGAAGCCCATTTTTAGTGGAGGCCTGGGCAAAAAGCTGCAAATTATTAAAAACCATTTTAAGAACAATAGTTTTACAACCTTCAAAAATAAAACATAAACATGCAGTCTAAATAATTATAACAAATGAGACATAATATAAAAACATTGGTTAAGAATCTATACAAATTATATGACAATCATTTAATGTTTAGAGAAATTTTAGAAAGTTTGTAGAAAAATTAAAAGTAAGTTAGTCTAATACAAACAGGAATTGCAATATTGAAGTGAGGGTAAAACAGGCTTGCAGTATATTTAAAGAGAAAGGAAAGACAACTTGACAGAAGTAAGGAAGTAATTGAAGAAGGGAAAGTAATAGTGTAAAAGAAATGGAAAGGTACTTGTTCACATTTATGGATATAGTTTATCCTGGTTTTGAGCAAGAAAAGAGCCAGATTTAGTTAAGGAGTCTTTCAGAGTGGTTTTTAAAGATGGGAGGGAGGGTATTGATCTGATGGATACAGGTAAAGAGCTTCAGGTCTTAGCAACCTTGTACAAGTACAGGCAATGCCCAGCAGATTTGATAGGTTTGTAGACAGGCAGGAGTTTTTGGTCACTGGACTGCAGTGACCGACTGGGAACATAGTTGGTTAGAATGTTTTAGTGCTGGAGAGGCAGATGGATGCTGGATAATTTTACAGGTGGTAAGAACCTGTGTATCTATCTATCTCTCTATCTATATGTGTGTGTATATATATCTATATATATATATATATATATATATATATATATATATATATATATATATATACATATATATATATATATACATACATATACACACACATATATATATATATATATATATATATATATATATATATATATATATATATATATATATATTAGTTGATGAGGAAGTTCTAACCAGTATAGGCTTTTTAATGCAATACAATAGTGGGTTCTGACAGGGGTATATGCTGCAAATTTTGCAACTCTGTTATAGCATTGTTCACGTTTTAATTTTTGTGAAACCTGGAGGTTAGCGAAGATGGAAGCGCCATAAAGAAGAGTGTGGAGGAGATAAGTAGTAGCAAATGTAGTTTTAGTTGCTTTGGTGAGAAAGTTTTTGCCTCTGTAAAGCATGGCTTTTGATGACTTTATTTATTTATTTTTTGCAGTTTTGTATATGCAGGTCGAACATAAGATTATTATCCACTATCACCCCTAATAATTCAATTCAGTTTCAATTTAAGACCCCTGTGAAAGATTGCTACTGTGCACAGACAGTGAAATATAACATTAACAAAATGGCATGCAGTGCCTTTGTTAGAGGTGAAATTTACTACTTACTGTAGCTGACTCATGTCCCTGAGAGCCAAAGAAAGCCTGCCTTGTTTTTTTATCAGCAACTTAATTGCAGGCTCATAAATTACATTGAAATATTAGCCTTTTGCATGGATTTCTTATAAAAGATGGCACAACAGATGTGCCTGATAGGGACAGCCTGCTTTTATTACAGAAGTAAACACTCGATAGACAATAATCTGGATATACAGAGCTGCACTGTATCATCACAACATTAGGCAGGCATATGGCGGTAGGTAGCCCGCAGCTAATGAGGAAACAAAGCAAGAAGAAGTAGGAGTGAAACTGAACAGCCAGAGTGTCAGGGGTCTTTGTTTTGTAAAATACAGTTGCCATCGTCCCTACACCTGACCATAAGCTACTTCTGGTACTTCCCGTCAGTCGCTGGATCCCCAATACAAGCTATTCCTCTGGACCTAATGCAGTTATTCAGGACCAGAGAAGAGATTGAAGCATCCCAGTTTAGAGTCATCCTGGAGTGATTTTTGTTTTATCTGTTGCCCCTAAGCCCACCCCACACATAACAGATAGAGGTACAGACTACCCCTTAACTACCTCCAAAGGAGATAAATTGAGAAAGACATCAGGAGAACTGATGTTGTCCACTAGTTACCACAGTCGCTTTGGAAGTGGATGGGTGACCTGAATGGAAATAACCATGGAATACTACTCCTTCCCAAGCATTCTACTGTTTAGTTATTACACAGTGGAGACTCTGTTTTACCTGATTTTTTTTACCTGTGTACCTTTTCTGTCTGACCTTTTACTTGCAATTGTGATAATTATTTTGAAGAATTTTGAGTCTGCCCTAATTTTTGGATACTGTTTTTTACAAGTTGAGTGTTTTGAGAGAATGTCCACATTATTGACTTATAATGTGCTGACGAGCCCTTAAAAGGCCTTAATGTATAATTTCTACAACTAGCAGAGTGTGGCTTTATTGGTCTGAATGCTTAAATAAAAACCTAACATCAGTGGGCATTCAGAAGCCACTGAGCTGGAACACTTCGATGCCCTTAAGGGAATCGCATTCGCGCGTAGAGGTGAAGATGTACATATTCAAGACTCTGTCTCATCTGGGATTTTCTGTTATTTTTGTTTATGTGGCATTTTTGCTTGTTATTTTGGCTATAATCAAGTACAGGGGTAGACAAGGACTGCAGGACTCATGGGTTATCTGACCTGGATAAAGTACACTCCACAGTCAGAATGGTGGGGATGTGGTGTATTGTTCGTCCTTCAGATTAAGCTTTCTTTACTATAATTTTACAGCTTAAAGAGCCCACCATGGGAGAAACACTGGAAGAGAGACGAAGAAGTCCTTTTTGGGGATAATCACATTATGCTTCCTTAAAGGAAGAGGAGGTGAACAGTTGCTTGACTTAATAGCAGTAGCATATTATTATGGGTTTTGAAGAGCCAGACAGCTCAGTGGCTGTTAGGGTAGATAAGGCCTCCTTCTTCAAGTAATTTTGTAGCTTCTTCTTATGCTTTCTACATGTTGTCACATTCAGTGCAAAAGCAGCCATGAGAGGTAACATGCAGCAGATAATCAAATTACACAGAAAATGTGCTTGTGAGTTGGTAGGACATCTTTGCTGCAGGCGCAGCCCCCTAAATATTGGCTTAGATCTTACATTACAAAAAGGGAGAAAGCATAATGCTAGAAAGACAGACATACTTCCCCTGACTGAAAAGGTATGATGAAAATAATCTATGTTTTCTCTTTCTAATCTCAGTTTGTATATAACAGCATTAATAAACACTAGAAAGCACTTGGTAATGATTTTCATTAACGGCTTTTATCAGTTTGAATACATCAGTTTGTCTACGTGCATTGAAATTATTTATTTAATCTTCATAAGTCAACAACCTGTCCCCCACCTCATAGATACTAGACCCGCAACTTAAAACACACTCATACACACACTCACCTGCCTCAGTATCAGTACTTCACCATCAATAACTCAGTACAAAAATCTTGTCTAGCATCTTAGTTTTTCAACTACATACGGTAGAACTAGACAGTAAAACTGAATGTCCTTTGAGCCAGGGGCTGTATTACATCTGCTACCTAGCCTCTCTATCTAATGCTACCTATTCAATATACTCCTGCACTCTTCCATTGTACTACACTCCTACTTTTAAACTGATTGCACAAATTACATGGAAGCATGTACTCTGGTTGTTCATTTTTCCCATGTACCATTGCATTTCTATTTCATTTTTCTGTGTGTTATGCTATGCTATGTTCTACTGCATTTCATATTGATTCTATTTTAATTATTAATTGCATCGTAGTGTCTGTATGTTATTCTCATGTGCTTTATGATTCTCTGTAAACGTTATGTATTAATTTGAGTTTTTCTTCCCGGGCCTCCGCTGAAAAAGTACCTGTGTCCAGTTGGACTTTCCCAGTAAACAAATGTAAAATAAAATAAAATAAAATGAAACAAATAAGGTCAAAGCTTATGAAGGAGTTACACTTCCAGCTGACTGTCATCTTCATAGCCTGGAGATGCTTCACTTGAACCACCTGAGCAGTCATCTCTTCATGGGATAACAGAACTTGATTTTAAATCATTTTATTAGAACATCGTGTCTGGGTTCTGCATTACACTTGTTATATTCCCTGAACAGAATGAGTTTATGGCTACCCCTCCTATGCTTGTACAATTTAATGTGATCTAAGTCCTTTGCTGTTGGGGCTAATATTTAGCCCATAGTATGATGCACTCATTAACTACATTTATTTGTGGGATCCAGTTTAATGACAGAAGACAAACATAAACGTTGAAAATGGAAGCATGACCGCTGATGTACAGTATTTATTTCCATCTTAAAAAGGGTAAAAAGCATCATCCCTAAACTACATTTGTTTATACCTTCCCTTTCATTACTCTTCCACCTGCTACTCAGAAAAATGCACACCTTACCACTTTGAAATGAAATTTATACTTCTATGTGAATAGAAATAGTAATAAGTAAAATAAATAAATACAGTTAAAAAGGTGTAGGCCATGTCAGTGTAGCTGTTAATTTTACAAAGAATATTGTTACTTATGTAGATGAATGACTGATAGCGATATGTCATATAGGTTAGGGGGCATTTATAAGCCTAGCCCATAGTTATTAGGCTATCTGCCCAAGGGCATTTATAAGCCTAGCCTATTTTATTTATTTTCGCCACCCTTTTGTATTAAAAAACTACTATGTTTATCTGTCCTGTCAAGCAGTGACATTGAAGTATCCATTGGTCTGGGGTATATCATCGCCATCCATCAATCAAGATTAGCCAAGGCCAGTGGTGCTTCTGTCTGGCAGGTCTTTGTTCTGGTACGGGAGATTTTCTGTCTCTGGGTGATGAATCTGTCCCTCCACCCCTGTAGTTGTTACAACCATAGGGTTAAGTCTAAGTTTGAGGTTCTAGGATTTGAGATTAGATTTTTGAGGGGAATGTGATTCATTTTCATCAAATTAGGACTTGCCTTTCTATATCAGCGGTCACCTCTCCTGAGCAGCGGATGAGGCTGGAAGACTGAGATGAGACTTTTTTTGATCGGGCAAATTAGATATTTTTTGCTTTTTCCTCCTTTTTTTTTGGAACTTTTTTGGCCTTTCCAGCTGCTGCAGGTGTCAGATGAATACATTGGCGGGGGGCATTGCACTCAACTCAATCATAGGTCTAATGGTGTGACCTACAGGGGACCTTGATCTAGATTGAGATAGATGTGAATTCTTGATCAGGAAGGCAATGTGAAGGTTTTTTTCCTAACTTTTTTAGCAACATGTGTGTCAAGAAGGCTGTCAACCTGGGTGGTCCCCCTGATGACTTGATCTTTTCCACCTCAGTGGGTGGACACCTATACCTTGTATATGGGGGTAACCTTTGTTTTTCTTTAAGGGTATGACTATGCATTTTTCTTTTTTTTTGGCATTGGGGCCCTGGCACCAGTTTTCCATTTCTCTGTGAGGAAGGTCCTCTGTGTGGATGTGTCAGATTTATTTTGTTTTGCCTGTTTGCAGTTGCAGTCAACTCTTTGTCAATATAACCCCCCTGTGTTTTTGTTGTTCAGAAAAGTAAGTAAAAGTAGATGAAGAGTAGAGACTGAGCCCTGTGGGACACCACCACTTTGTGGCAGCTTTGAGTTGATGGCTCCTCCAGCAACTCTGACCCTGTGGGTTCTGTCACTTAGCCAGTTTGCAACCCATCTTGTGATGTATGGGTTTACATCCACCATTAGTACCCTTGGTGGTCTTGTAATTAAAGTTTATCCCTCAGCACTAACAGCTTTTGAAGCCTATTAGATAATGTTTTTGTCAAACATCATTGTTATGTGGTATTTGAAAATGTTCAAGTATGTATGACTTGGATGTGATGTTTTATCAGTACGCATCTAAGCATTAGAGCAAGCATATATCTTGTAGAAGTGTACAGTTTGGGTGGAATATTATTCTTGAGAACACTGCATTTTTGGGTTAAGTTTGTGCTTTGTTGACAGGTAAAGTTTTTTATGTCAAGCCTATTGCTGACATGAAATTTGCCCAAAAAAGGAATTCTTTTAATACTTTGAGCTCTTGGCAATGATAATCTTACCTTTTTAAAGGCAATTATCTTCAGGAATTTGCTCACAAAGTTATGCTAGTCAGTTTGAAATATTTACCGACCTAATGATCCTTACATAAATTCTCAGCTGTCAGAAAATTTTCACTGATTGTCTAAATGTTTGCTTCATATTTTCAGTCTCTTCCTGATAAAATTTGTGTTTTTTTGGCAAATCATTGAGGACTGAAGTCACAAAACAATGACAGACATTTTAGTTTCAGTCATACCTCTCAGCTGTTCAGATTTTTGCAGAATGTTCAGATTTTTGTCTCATTATTTTTTGTCTGTTCCTCATACAATTTCTGGATTGTTGACAAATCACTGAGGCCTGAATTTACTAAATAATGACAGACATTTGAGTTTCAGACTTCATGTCTTTCAGACAAAGCATGGTAACACAAACAGCAATATTTAAAATTTTGTCCCTATTTTGGGGCTTTGCCCCGCATTATTTTTGGCTTCATCCAGATTTCTTGCGCTAACATGGAAAGAGGTGTGGTTTCAGCCTTCATAGCCTTCAGAAAAAATGCAAACTAGCAAATTCTAGGAACTTTCTAAATTTATAACAGCAATAATTAAAATATGTCCTTGATTTTGGGCCTTTGTCCTCTCATTTTATCTGGCTTTTTTTGGGCTAAGAGGTTGAGAGATATAACGGAGACAGTATCACAACAAATATAAACACAGTTTATTTATTTATTTAATTTGTTTGCATTATACTGTGCAGATTAATCTTTGTGCACAGAGCATTTATTTTGTTACTAACACTGATTGCTGCTTAGAGATTTATGATTTGACCTTCTATTCATTTTTTTGTGCATTTTAGCAGACATTTGATAATTTATTTAATGAAAGATGCAAGTTTTAGTTTTATATCCCTATAAAGTAACTCATTGTAACATTTATAATTAAATAAAAGAAAACAAGAGGCCAATAAGATATGAGCTCAGTGATATTCTATATGAATATGTAATGGAGGTGAGAAAGAAATTTAAGGGATTAGACCTTTTATTCAGAGCTCCTGAAGAACTGTGTGTGGAAGTCTAAGCTACTGGACAGCACATGGCAACAGCCAATATAAATAGAAAGATGATGACAGAGGCAAGGTAGCCTGAGCATCTGTAGGAACTGGCCAAGGAGGATAGGAGTGAGTGGTCACTGCTGACTCACCCATCTGGACGTTGGTTCTGGCTCATAACATGGGTGACATCTAGTAGACCCTAGATGTTCCCTTAACGAAGGTCCAATCCAGCCAAGCCTATGCTGCCATGCTGCATTTACACTACGAAGCTGAGAGAATACTAACATGCGAAGGCACATTCCCCCTCAGGAGACAGAGATTTCAAGCTCAATGAAGCTGCCAGGGGGGGGGGGTGCTGAGGAATGAGAGTAGGTGTCATACCCTGGGACCAGCAACTGGCTTACCCCCTACAACCTGACTCCTGCCAGGGAACAGAGGGCAGATAGGGATTCCTGGGAAGGAACAACTGGGACATAGAGCTCTTGCCCAGGAAATAGACATCTTCTAATCTGTTAGAATGAATAGGTCAGTTGGAAGAAGGGAGAAGAACCATCAGACAAAGTCCTGGGGGTGGAAGCAAAATATATGACATACTCACAACAACAGCTATGATTTTTAAAATGTGACTAAACAATATTGCCAGACTTACAATCTATTTGTGGTCAAGAATGGGGCAAAAAACAAAAATCATCAGTTAAATGCCATTGATTTTTGGGAAAAGACTCCAACACCCTCAATAATGAGAGGAAGGTGTGGGAAGGGAGGAAGACTGTGCCATGTTTCCACTGCATTTAAGGGTAATCAATAAGTTAAATTATTGGCAACTTCAAGCAGTTAGGCAGCTACTTTCATGAACTGCCATTTTTTAAATATTTTTTCCTCTATGTTTTAGACAAAACAGGGACTAGTATTTGTTATTTCTGCTAGCTGTCAAATCTGTTTTTAAAATCAACAATACACTTAGACAGCATAAGGCTTTCTTCAAAGGTCAGTTAACTATAAAATTAGAACCTTTTACTACAAAATGACCTTTTTGATTAAACAATAAGAAGATTGTGTTTTTGTCCTCCCAGATTACTATCTCTTGAGAAGACATCCGTGGCATAGCGTTATCAATTCCCTACACAGATACCATCCCTTAATAACATAAAAAGCTTTTGAAATGTCCTTGTCTTCCTTTTCTATAGGTAATAGTCCTGACATCCATTTAGGGTGAACTGGTATCTGTGTTAGTCCTGAAAACATTCTTTTAGGGTGAACTGGTATCTGTATTAGTTCTAATAACATCCTTTTAGGGTGAAATGGTATTGTTATTAGTCCTGATAATGTCATTTTGGGGTGAACTCGTATTAGTGTTAGTCCTGATAGCATTCTTTTAGGGTGAATTCTTGTTGGTGTTATTCCTCTAAAATCCTTTTAGAGTGAACTAGTATGACTCAGAATTCATGCCATCCTGCTATCAGAAAGCAGATAATGAAGTTTCTCTGGTTGTGCACATGGATAAAGCCTTGTCAACAACGCAGGTGCATGAGTTCATTTAACATCTCTCACACATGATAGAGCAGGCAGGAAAGGAAGGGCAGAGAGTTGATGATTCTGGTCAGACGTACTTGTAACTCCAGGAAGGCAGACCTTACTTTGGAAGATGGAGCAGGTCTTGCCTGGGAGGCAAGGACAGGTTGCTAAGCCAGTGATGCCAGTCCATATACATATGTGAAGTAGCAGGCAGTCCGTATATATATGTGAAGCAGCAGGCAGTATGTATGCATATGTGAAGGAGCAGGTAGTATGTATAAATATGTGAAGAAGCAGGCAGTCTTTATGTATATGTGAAGAAGCAGGCAGTCCATATGCATATGTGAAGGAGCAGGAAGTTTGTATGTATATGTGAAGAAGCAGTGTGAAGAAGCAAGCAGTTCATATACATATGTGAAGGTGCAGGCAGTCTGTATGCATATGTGAAGGAGCAGGCCATCCATATGCATATGAAAACATGGAGCAGAGGGCAGTTAAGACATACAAAATGCCCTTAGTTTTTGGATTGACAGTGAGGATGAATGTCTGCCAGGATGACAACCTCCCTGAATGGCTCTCACCCCACCTCTTGACAATGACATCAAATGAGCAAATGAATTTGAGTCCATGGGGGCTTGGTGGTTGACATGGCAGGAGGGGAAAAAATATAGAAGAACAAAAACAGATATGTTGTCATGTGCCATCAAAAAAGGCCGTCACTCAGATATCTGTGTTAGAGTTGGCTTTCTGGTCACCTTGTGGTTAAAAATAGGGCTTTGTAATTTGCAGGTGAACAGAAAATACACAATGCTATAAAACTAAAACTTAAAAAAAAAAAAAAATTCACAGGTGTTGCACAATTTTTTGCAAGGAGGCATTCTGTGATTGAATACACTGAGTACTATCAGTGACTGTGAAATGGTTAAGACTATGAGCCGCTAAAAGACTCTTCTTCTTGTTCAGGTTTGATTCCTTTCATCTTCCCTTTAACTATGTGAGTTTAACCTGTAAAATAATGATCTTGTCCCTGTTGGGTTTAATGGAAAATACTTAAAAGAAAAAAAACTCAATTTGTATGTGCTTCATTGTGTAAGTGACAGCATTAACAAATGATTGTAATTCCCTGAAGCTGAAAGGTACAAGCACAAGACAGCAATAATTACTATAACGAAATGTTTGATGCTAACATGATCATTAATATGTACAAACCCCTGGAAGCAGTATCACAGGTTCATGCTTTGTTATGAATCTAAATTGTACATCAAACTCTTCATCTTACAGTATATTTTAAACAAGTTAATGAATATGGCATTGTAGGTAAAATATGTGTGTATGTGGCCGTGTTTGCGCATTTTTGTGTATGAATGTGTATGTATGTGTGTGTATTTGTTTGTTTATACATGCATGTGTATTTTTTTGCAGTTATTTGCCCTTTCTGTATACTATTAGACTCCTCTATGGCTGACCCATGTTTTTCTCCTCATCATTGGCATGAGGGTCAACTGTGATGCCCATCATTCAGGCAGCCATCAATGGTGATAAAGGGTTTTTCATTTTTAGTTTCCTTCTCCATACCATGCACACATGGTGAGGAACAGGGGAGGAATGTGCATTGAGTTGGCAGTGGATGATGTCCTCGCATTTCCTCATGTGGCATTTCCTCCATGCATTCCTCCCTATCCCCTACTATACAAGTGGTGAGCTTCTTGGTCACCAAAAGGAATTTAACACTGTCCAGTGTATCACCTGAATGTATGGAGAGTTGGCTGGATTGCATCCCTTCATGTCTCTCTCTCTCCCAGCCTGGCTCCTGCAATGCTGGGGATGCAAATCAAACCCCATCACCAAGTATGCAGTCAACAGTGCTAGGGTTTTTGTGTGTGTGTGTGTGTGTGTGTGTGTGTGTGTGTGTGTGTGTGTGTGTGTGTGTGTGTGTGTGTGTGTGTGTGTGTGTGTGTGTGTGTGTGTGTGTGTGTGTGTGTGATATCTATATCTATATCTATTTATCTGCCTATCTATGTATATGTCATGCACTTGCTATCTTTTACCTGCTTAGGAATCTGCTCTACTTCAAAGCAGATTCCATGAAGCACAATACACCAGCAGATTTATAAGGTGCATTCTCCCTTGTGGTGAGTCAGCCTTCACCCCCCCATCTCTAACAGTACTACCTTGGATGTTGCACCATGTTGAAGGTATTATGCTTATAGACTGTAAATGGGAATTCCAGTGGGCTCAGATTCTAACACATACTATTTGTCTGTGAAGAAATTACATATGAGCAATTGTCTCAGCAATGTTTTGCAGTCTTATTGTTTTTGTCTGTAGTCATACATGGTTATGTATTTATGTCTGAACATGTAGTTTAAAGAAAGTGATGTAACTATTACCCAAAAGGTAAAACGTACACACACACACATCCATGTACACACTTGTGCACGTGTGCACACACAAACACAAAAACACACAAAGTCGTGCATACTCAGGCACACATGCCCACATATACACACGTACACACACCCACACATGTACACATACAGTGTACATGTACACACACTTGCACTGCATTTATGAATTTATTATTTCATAGCTTCGGGTTTTGTGTGCAGTGTACTCAGATTATTATATATAGATTCCTTTTCTTTGGCAGTAAAAATCTGGGCCACTGATCTTACATTAACTGCACTGGTCCTACTGGCATTTAAATGACTAAAGCATGCCCTGTCTGCCTAGTCAGATCTATAAGTACACTTTATTTTCTTGAAGGCATGTTGTTTCTTATTGATGTATTTTAAATATTGCCATTCCTTCTCCTTACATGTAACTGTGTATTTCACTTACCCTACATCTAATAAAAGAAATTATTCACCACATTCCCCATGAAGTGCGTTCCGTCCAGCCTCATGCTATGCTAACAAATCCTGAAACACCTTTGTGATCCAGCCTCATGCCATGCTAACCAATCCTGAAACACCTTTGTGATCCAGCCTCATGCCATGCTAACCAATCCTGAAACACCTTTGTGATCCAGCCTCATGCCATGCTAACCAATCCTGAAACACCTTTGTGATCCAGCCTCATGCCATGCTAACCAATCCTGAAACACCTTTGTGATCCAGCCTCATGCCATGCTAACCAATCCTGAAACACCTCTGTGAACACAGTTTTATTTTACCCATTAGTTTTTTTGTCCATTTTATGTGATACAGCCCCAGATGATACATTGGTGCTTGATGACCACACAGAAACATTCTTTTTGAAGCAGTTATGTACCTGAATGGAAGTAGTTTGGTTGCATGCTTGACTCTGTAGAACCAGTTCCCCTTTCATATCTATTTTATATGTGTTAGAATAAATAATTATGAGCTGTTTGACTCAGTGCTAACCATGTATTATGAATCAGCTAAGGAGTACCACAAAATCATTTACTGGTGCTATGTAACTGTCAAAGGCAGAATAATGTATTCTCTTAAGCTAGAAAATATACCTCTTTGAAGTACATTTCATTAAAATGCCTACCCCAGAAAGAGGCCCATTCAGAAGATTTTGACTTTTGTTAGTGAGGCCACCTCGGCTCCACTTTATCTACTCTTGGATATAGAGCTGTACTTCCTGTCCACAAAGGCCACTCTTATCCGACAGTTTTGCCTTCTTTATGGATTCCTGTCATAAACTATGATACATTGGAGCATTCATTTCTCAAAGATGGGGAATCACTGTATACAACTTTGATTTAGTATTTACAGTAAAATAATTTAAGCGTGTTTCACTTTGTTTTCCATATTTATTGTAGTTGTTGGGAAGCAATGGCAAATGACAGATATGCTAATCATGTTGCTGTACTCTCCCTGTCCTAAAAAAATGTGTCTCGGTATCAGACCACTTTACATCTTTTGCTTTTAACTGACACGTATGCAGTATCTAACAAAGGTCTCTGTAATAAGTAGTTAACTGCATTATTTTTTCTAATGGTGTACACTGCAATAACTTTCCAAATCTGGTGATGGGTAGTGCCAAAGAAAGTGACTGTTTTGGTCTGATATCTTCTATGCTATACCTCCACCTTATCCCCCAATATCTATGGCAAAAGAGTCATGGCCTTCTCTCTACACAGAGGGCAGAACTGCTTTGTATGTGCCTGTCTCCCTTCCTTATGTAAGTAGAGCTACAGTGTGGAAAGCACACTAATATTGTTCTAATGTGACCTTTGCATATTTCCCATGTGTATCCACACTGCCTCATGGTGCATGCACTCTACCATGGATTTTCAAATGAGGAGCTCAAATCTCAAGCTTCTTGCTCCCAATCCAAAGTTTCAAACATGACAGTGCAAGTCCTGGAACTTTGAAAATTAAACTCTGACTGTTGCTGCAAAAAAAAAAAAAAAAAAACGGCATAACTCTCAGAATAAATGCTCACAGCATGGGGACTACCAATTATGGCCAGTGGACATTTAAGTTGCACTCCTGCCCTCTACCAAAAGACACTCCACTGCTGAATTTCACCTCACTTAGATCCTTGGAAGCTTGCTTCAGCTTCATTTGATCACATTCAGGCCACTGCCTCCAACACTTTGGCTCCCGTCTCCTAACTGGGTTGCTGGCAGTTCAGTCACAGGCAAGTGTGGTTCCTTTTGTAGTTTGCTTCTGTACGGTCTACTAATAACTAGCTACATATCACTTTGTGATATTCTGAATGCAATTTTAAAAAGGACTATGCTGCGTGCATTGTCAGTCCACCTTGGGCAGACGCTTTTTCTGTGTGCTTCTATTGTATCATGAAAGCTGAGCCAGTTGATATGACCAATTCTGCACTCTTTTTCTGCTATTGTTACTAGTTACAAGTGCTTCCTCAAAGTAAATGATTAATGTGGGGAAGTCACTTTAACATTGTCCCTGTTAAGCCTTTCGGGTTGCTGCACACTGCTGCATGCCTCTCTTTATTCTGATTACTGTGGTGTCTTAGACCACTGTTATACTACAGTAGATAATGGTATATTGTATGTCTGGCTGGCAGCCAACAAAGGAGAATGCTTGCTCAGCTATTTCCCTAATATCTGGCAGCTGGCAGCTTAGGCCTTCTTTTTTGCTTTTTACAATGTATTTCATCTTAAAGATCTGTTATTTCTGTAATGTTCTGCATAGTCACCCCATTTTTCTCTCGTGCGCTTCTGTATTTGCTTACGTATGCATATTTTAAACAGCATAATATAACGTTTATTTTTCATTAGCTGCACTATTTTTTTACTTAAGTTCTTTTAAAAATTGTTTAGTTATTGACACATGACAGCATAAAATTCCATACATATTCTCTTTATTGCACTATCCTTTGTGTTATTGTACTATTGCCTATGAATCTCTACACATACCTCTATGAGTACATTATACCTTTCCATTAGAACGATGTTTACTTCCAACTTTCTTGGTAACTTGCTTACTCCTTTAAATCATAATTGTCTGTGACATTATTATGTACTGCTATGGACATTAACAATGTCACAACCATTGTAATGTAATCTGACATACGGGAAAGGAAAAGAAAGTAACTAACCAGCAGTTAAAATGTTGCTGTAATGAATATAATCTCTATTATACATAGCAGGAAAGACAAGCCATGTTTACTTCTTCTTTCGGCTGTTCCCATTAGAGGTCACCACAGCAGATCATCTGTTTCCATTTCTTCCTGTCCTCTGCATCTTGCTCTGTCACACCAACCACCTGCATGTCCTCTCTCACCACATCCATAAACCTTATCTTAGGCCTTCCTCTTTTCCTCTTACCTGGCAGCTTCATCCTTAGCATCCTTTTCCCAATATACCCAGCATCCCTCCTCAGCACATGTCCAAACCAACGTAATATTGCCTCTCTAGCTTTGTCTCCAAACCATCCAACCTGAGCTGACCCTCTAGTATACTGATTCCTAATCCTGTCCATCCTTGTCACACCCAATGCAAATCTTAACATCTTTAACTCTGCCACTTCCACCTCTGACTCCTGACTTTTTGTTAATGCCGTCGTCTCCAACCTATATAACATAGCTGGTCTCACTACCCTCTTGTGGGCCTTCCCTTTCACTCTTACTGGTACCTGTCTGTCACAAATCACTCCTGACACTCTTCTCATACCACTCCACACTGCCTATACTCTCTTCTTTACCTGTCTTTTCACACTCACCATTACTCTGAACTGTTGATCCCAGGTATTTAAACTCATCCACCTTTGCCACCTCTACTCCCTGCATCCTCACCGTTCCTCTATCCTCCCTCTCATTCACACACATATATTCTGTCTTAGTCCTGCTGACCTTAATTCATCTCCTCTCTAGAGCATATCTCCACCTCTCCAGGGTCTCCTCAACCTGTTTTCTACTCTCACTACAGATCACAATGTCATCAGCAAACATCATAGTCTGATCTCCTCTGTTAACCTGTCCATTACCATTGCGAATAAGAAAGGGTACTGTGGAAGATAATTATAGCTGTTAATGTTTAAATAACCCTGATCTGGGGATAAATATGACAGATGCCATCACTAGGACTCCATTGATCTGTGTGATCTCTCTCTGCAGTTGTCAACATCTTCTAAAGTCATCATCCAAGAAAGTCAGACTTGGGCATACCCAGTGTATATATAAGGCAGATACAAAATTATATTGTGTGTAGTCTTTATTATAGTCACCCATACTCCACAACATTTCGTAATACAACAACAAACTTTATATTGCAGCAGAATCAGTAACACACGAATTAATTTGTACCATCAATGTGATGTCACATATGACTGGTGTGCATTTGATGTGACATCATAAGCATGACAGCACATCATGTTCATGTAACAAGCTCAAAATCAAAACACTTGTGAGTCTTATTTTTTCATTAAAAATGCAGATGAGAAAATTAGCTTAAAAACCCTTTGGTGCATAACTCTTCTTACAATGTTTGCACTGACAGGAAAAGATTCCCAGCAGGCCAAGTAAATCAACGCACAATTAACAAAAGTTCATTTGACATTATATACAATCTGTAATTAAGTTGATTGCTGTTATGCAGAAACATAGGATTCACAAATTAAAACTAAAACTTAAAACTGCCAACTTTAATACATAATAGAACGTTTTGTGCCAGTTATTTAAAGGAATTGAACTACCATCTCTTGACTATAAAACAGAGTTCTTAGTTTGGGAACTTTGTAGCCTTGTGCATCTCTAGAACCTTATTTAGGTGTTGCAATAAGGTCACATAAAACCTTTTAAATAAATGCAGCCTTACAACTGATGGCTGCCAATCCACAGTTTCATTTGACCTTCTTACTTCAACCGTGATCGAGCTGACAAAGGAACAGAAGTCTGAAACTCATTCCATCACGGCCCGCCTAGCCTCAGGAATGGAATCAAATGAAAAGAAAAATGCGATAGTATTGATTTTGAAGGCCTGCCCTAACTGGCGGCTACATTGTTGTTATGCCTATTAACTTTTATGCTCTTTTAAAGTAAAATGTTCATACAAGATGCAGGTTAAACAATTACAGCCAACAAACTGTTTTTGTCAACTGGTTATTTCTTATTTATATGCAGCTTTCCCATATGTCTCAACCACTTAGAGCAAGAAAGCTGGACAGAACCATAAATAAAAGTGGGACAAAGGCCCAAAAATAGGGGTGATTTTTAAATATTGCTTTTACAGATTTAGAAAGTTGATAAAATAAAAAGGTTTTGCATTAGCATGAATTTTCTGAATGGTATGAAGTCTGAAACTCAAATCTCGGTCATTATTTTCCAACTTCAGTCTTTAATGATTTGCCACTAATTTTCCAGGAAACCACAGCTTTATAAAAAACAGACCAACAATATGAGGCATAAATCTGGATATTCTGTGAAAATCTGTACAGTTGAGAGTTATGATTACACACAAAAAGATCATGCACATTTTGTATTTTATTTAATTAAAAAAGAAAAAGAAAATTCTGAGTTGATAGCCTTCAATGAGATTTTATTCCAGAAAATGGCAGCACAAAAAAATCTATTAATAATTTAGGAGTTGGTGGGATTAAGGTTGTAGGTTATTTACAATCTAATTTATGTAGTCTAGGGTTTGATTCCCTCAGCCTTCATTTGTCCATATTTTAAATCTTGGTGCAACTGACTTAATCAGACAGTGTTCTGGGGCAATTAGGAAATTGTGCTAGGCTCCTTAATGGTGTCCTTGACTGTATGAACAGTATATAAGCCACTATACTGTGATGAGATTAATTTCAAAACGTTATTTTGTAACATGTACACACCATAAAAAGGTTAAGCAAACAGTTCAACAATTATATTTTTAGACAGCTGAGGAAAAATGGTAGCATCCAGAGCAAATCTCTGCAGATAAAGAAAGATAAAGAGAGCTGTGAGGCAAAATCCATTAACCAGAGATACCATACGACCACATAAACATATGACATTTCCAAGTGAAATCAGCAGCCATTAACTTTAGATGTACTGCCTTTGTATGGTTTTAATATCTACATTAGAATGACTAAGCAGAAGCTGTTGTTTTGATAGTCATCTGAGGGTGGGAGGGTGGCGTAATGGTTAAGGTGCTTGCCTTATAAACACAAGGTACATGGTTTGAGTCTCACAAGGGATAACTGGCTAGGCTTACAATGGCTTGCAAGGGCAGTTAGCCTAGTACTAATCTATGAACCTATGTAGAATGTATGACTTGTCTTCATACTGCTCAACCTCCTAGTGTAAGAAGTCTGGATAAAACAAATATAACGGGGAACAAAGGCCTTAAAATAGGGACAAATTTTAAATATCGCTCTTATAAACTTAGAAAGCTCCTAGAATAAAAGTGTTTGTGTTAGCATACATTTACTGAAGGCTATTTATTTTGAAACACAAATGCTTGTGATAACTTATTGACTTTAATTCTCATTAATTTGCCAGAAAACCCCATTTTTTGAGAAACAGATCAAAAATATGAGGCAAAAATCTGGACAGTTGATATGTATGCATGTCTTGCTAACATTCAGATGATATGTAGTCTAAGGATGTGGAATCCTAAAGAATCTCATTTGGATGGTTTTACTCACAGTGTAAATTCTGTAACAGACATTGTAACACATGGATGCTAGCCATCATGCACCAGAATCCATTCTGTGACAGACACTGTAACACATGGATGATAGACATCATGTGCCAGAATCCATTCTGTGACAGACATTGTAACACATGGATGATAGTCATTGTGTACCAGAATCCATTCTGTGACAGACATTGTAACACATGGATGCTAGTCATGATGTACCAGAATCCATTCTGTGACAGACATTGTAACACATGGATGCCAGTCATCATGTACCAGAGTCCATTCTGTGACAGATATTGTAACACATGGATGCTAGTCATCATGCACCAGAATCCATTCTGTGACAGACATTGTAACACATGGATGCTAGTCATCATGTACCAGAATCCATTCTGTCAAAGACATTGTAACACATGGATGCTAGTCATCATGTACTAGAATCCATTCTGTCAAAGACATTGTAACACATGGATGCTAGTCATCATGTACCAGAATCCATTCTGTGTCAGACACTGTAACACATGGATGCTAGTCATCATGTACCAGAATCCATTATGTCAAAGATATTGTAACACATGGATGCTAGTCATCATGTACCAGAATCCATTCTGTGACAGACACTGTAACACATGGATGCTAGTCATCATGTACCAGAATCCATTCTGTGACAGACATTGTAACACATGGATGCTAGTCATCATGTACCAGAATCCATTCTTTGATAGACACTGTAACACATGGATGCTAGTCATCATGTACCAGAATCCATTCTTTGACAGACATTGTAATGCATGGATGCTAGTCATCATGTACCAGAATCCATTCTTTGACAGACATTGTAGCACATGGATGATAGTTATCATGTACCAGAATCCATTCTGTGACAGACATTATAACACATGGATGCTAGTCATCATGTACCAGAATCCATTCTGTGACAGACATTGTAACACATGAATGCGAGCCATTATGACCAGAATCCATTCTGTGACAGACACTGTAACACATGGATGCTAGTCATCATGTACCAGAATCCATTCTGTGACAGACATTGTAATACATGGATGCTAGTCAGCATGTACCAGAATCCATTCTGTGACAGACATTGTAATGCATGGATGCTAGTCATCATGTACCAGAATCCATTCTTTGACAGACATTGTAGCACATGGATGATAGTTATCATACCAGAATCCATTCTGTGACAGACATTATAACACATGGATGCTAGTCATCATGTGCCAGAATCCATTCTGTGACAGACATTGTAACACATGAATGCGAGCCATTATGACCAGAATCCATTCTGTGACAGACACTGTAACACATGGATGCTAGTCATCATGTACCAGAATCCATTCTGTGACAGACATTGTAACACATGGATGCTAGTCATCATGTACCAGAATCCATTCTGTGACAGACATTGTAACACATGGATGCTAGTCATTATGTACCAGAATCCAGTCTGTGACAGACATTGTAAGACATGGATGCTAGTCAGCATGTACCAGAATCCATTCTGTGACAGACACTGTAACACATGGATGCTAGTCATCATGTACCAGAATTCAGTCTGTGACAGACATTGTAAGACATGGATGCTAGTCATCATGTACCAGAATCCATTCTGTGACAGACACTGTAAGACATAGATGCTAGTCATCATGTACCAGAATCTATCATGACTGATGAAGGCATACATGCACAATGGAGTCACAGTATAACAAATGCCTACATTAATGTGTCCAGGTATTCAATTTGCAAACAGAGATGCACCACATTCTGTCATTTATAAAGCTGTGAATCAATGATTGCACTGATGAGTAGGGTGAGAGATTTACAGGGGTATGATTGCAGACATACAGTGCTAAAGACAGCATCCTAGTATACAATGTCCAGAAATGTTGATTTGCTGCTTAGCATAACACAGCTGAGCAACAACATAATCACATCTTGGAATTATACTCCATGGATCATTTAAAATATCAAAAGTGATGGAAAGCTACATCCTAGTATTATGCACAATACACATAAGTACACTTCAACAGCCAAACTTGTCCCGCCCCCACAATGATGCAAACTAAGCTGCCAACAATGAGAGCTCTCATTGCATGAAATTCACTCATTACCATATTATGGCAATAATTCCCATTGTGCAGTTATGGCAAAGGATCCAGTAACCTCTACAAATAGTTTTCAGTACTGACACTGCAGTGCAGTGTAAGGAGGGTGCTGCACTCCTGAATGTGCCATTATCCAAATGAGATGTTAAACCAAGGACCCACCTGTTGGTGGCAGTTAAGTGGATGTAAAAGATCCTATGGCACTTATCAAACAGAGTAGGGGAAATTCCCCAGTGTCCTGGCCAAATGTTAGTGCAACTATCACCTCAGATCTCCCTAAAAAAAGATCATTGGTCTAATGGGACTAACCCAATCTATAACATGTAAATAAATAAATACATACAAGAGTATGGAGAGAAGAGGGTATACAAGGTGCACCTCTGTCTGCCATTACTAGAGTGAATGACATAAAATTTGGGACTGACAAGGTGCTATTCAGAGACCTGAGAGTCAGTGCTAATATAGGAAAATAGATGGCTGGGTCAGAGATAGAAAGCAGAAATGCCCCTGCCATGGCACTTATTTGTGGTGCAAATTGTTCCTGCTACCAGGAAGTGGTAGGTACATGCAAGTGGCACCTGCTTTATAGTGGGTTTGGAATCTGATGGCTATCATAACACACATATACAGATAAAAGTGTATGCGTTTGTATAATATAGTGTACATTTTCCTTCAGTGTGCTGTAGACTTCTTTGGTCAAATTGTGAATCAACTAGATTCCGAGTTAGTTAAAAGATTTACATTGCAGGCTTTGACTTGGTGCAAGGTCAGCACAGAGTGAGGTTGAGGGAGTTTTTCTTTTTCTCCACTGTTGTGCTTTCTTGGGGTTGGTATATGTAAGTATCAGGGGTTAACCACACAACAACCAAAACTTAGAAAAATAAGATTAGATTTTTTAGGTGAAAGAGTGGTTTGATGTTATATTATATATATATATTCGTTTATGTTTTTAAGGTGACATTTAGCTAGTGTTTTATTAGTTAATTTCATTTGCATAATTGCCTAACCAATCTGGTTAAGGTGTGATGTATTTAATGACTGTTTCCTGGCATTGTGATTATTCTGATGAAGTCCAGTTTACCAGGACGAAAGCTCTCAATAAATCTTTTATTTTTAGCTGGTTGAGTTGTTGTCTGTTCATCTAACTTCCTTCTGTATTATTATTTTTCTAAGTAGCAGGGGTTGTGCGACAGGGGTCTAGTGGTCTTACCACCCTGCAAAAAAGTTTTTTTTTGAATTTTTTCTTCTTTCATTTTTTTGGCAGTCAGCCATGATGTATCAAAATTTTACCAGTCTTGTTTTTAATGCTAGCTGTGTGAGTACTGGCATAACATTTTTGATATTTCCAAATGAATGTACATGGAAGTATGTAAAATAAGTACAAGCATGCAGTTATTCAACACCAAATACTGAAAACCAAAATACAGATAGAAAAATGTGCATGTTATAAGACGTAAACTCGGAGCATGCAAATCATAACACACAGTTTTGTGGCTGCACCTCCCTAATGCTGGGGTTCCGTTCACATATCTCCTGCTACTTAAATATACCAAATCTGAGACTGCACAGTAATATATAAGGGGCATAATCCGCAACCCTACTGTTACAGTGATTGCGCACCATCATTGTTGATCAGCTGACCTTTCGACCGAATGAACAGACATGAGAGCTATTTGCTAAAAGAATGTTCATTAATTCACAGAATCAATTTCTGTCATTCCTCTCCATTCATCTCTCCATCTTTCGGTCTCTTTCTCCCCCTTTCTGCTAGTAGTGCCCCCTAACAGCTTGCACCCAGGGAA
This sequence comes from Protopterus annectens, assembly GCF_019279795.1. Classification (NCBI taxonomy): domain Eukaryota; kingdom Metazoa; phylum Chordata; order Ceratodontiformes; family Protopteridae; genus Protopterus; species Protopterus annectens. The sequence continues at coordinate 528,182,189 of NC_056748.1, forward strand.
GACCCTCTTTGACCACCTTAGTTATGGCTCAGTTTACCAAGATAGTCCATTCCTAGCACTTTATGAGCCTTACAGGCTAATAATATATATTCCATGTTTTCATTTACCAAGTTTCCATGAAAGCATGGCACTGTTTTTCCTTAAAAAAAAACTGAATTTTGGGATGCTGAACTATAGTAACATTAATATATGATATAGGAGCTGCATTTATCAAGTCTGCTGGGGCAAAACTTGATGTCTACTAAATATTAATTAAATGACTAAAATATGTCAATTGCCAGAGCCATAGCTAGGGATGTGACACCACGGCTTCTGTTAGCAAAATTATTTAATAAAGTTAGCACTTTCACGTTCTTCCACTAACTGCTTCATCAGACAATAAACAAGTAAATCAGTTCAACCCTTTTAAAAGACAACATTAATTGCTTAATTACATCAATCAACTTAAAGTCATACTGCATTCACTAAGAAAACACTGTTATAAACTACATAAAATAATTCAGTGAAATACATATTATATCGACAATATACTACTAATAAAAACTTGACTTTAAAACACATATAATATCTCAAACTTTTTCAACAAAATATATGTAATGTATAAATGACCTAGCAGCTAAAACAGGCTTAAGTGAAACTTTGTCATTTAATCCAAACCCTTTGTCAGCTTGTAATCTGATGATCCACCACATCTTTGCTTGCTCTGTTAAGTTTCTCATATTCCCTAAACTAAGATTTGTGGCATTGTAGGCACTAAACCTAGATATTCATATAAGGATAATAAGTCTTTAAAGAGACTACTTTGTTATGAAAAGGAACACTCCTGTGAGGTACTGTCAGACAGGAAAGTACTTACTCATGTAGGAACTGCAACCGCTGTGACCATATACTTAATGGTAGTGTTTTTAAACATCCGACTACATTTAAGGAATACAAGTTTGATCATTATGCTGTCTATAAATCACATAATTTAGTATACTTAGCTATGTGTTGTAAGTGCCCTAGTTTCTATGTTGGCAAGACCAACAAGACACTTCCTGAAGGGGTCAGGGAGCATATTTATGCCATAAATAAAGAAGACGAGACAAATGCACTGGCCCGTCATGTTTTAAGTAGTGATCTTAGCCACAAGTTTAAATTCTTAGTGTTAGAATTAATAAGGAAAAATCTTAAGTTATGGAATATGAGAAACTTAACAGAGCAAGCAGAGATGAGGCAGATCATCAGATTACAAGATGAGAAAGGTTTTGGGTTAATGTTGTCATTTAAAAGGGTTGAACTGCTTTACTTGTTTATTGTCTGATGAAGCATTCAGTGGAAAAATGTGAAAGCGCTAACTTTATTAAATAATTTTGCTACCAGAAGCCGTGGTGTCATCTTTGGAGCTTGGTTTTACAATTTTCATTTTGGGTTTCTCCTTGGATACTTTTACCTTCCAGCAGCTATTGTTTTTCTGCATAGCTATGGAGGGTCAAAGTAAGGAGGTGTCACAGACTGTCAAGAGAGTGTGATTAGGAGGGAGGTGTCACTGGAACAGGAGTGCAGAATTGTCATTTATACATGAGTCCTACCAATACTGCATTTACAGTTCTCCTGAGGTGCTGCAGGTAAGTGCTCCTGGTGGTAATTGTAACAACCTGCTTGTTGAAGTTTTACAGTGTAATGAAACAGCTTGTTATAGCTGCAGGAGTGAAAAATAACTTTTTTTCCTTCCTTTTTTTCTCTTTAATTTTGAGTAAATGAGGCACCCGTGTGGGGATCTGCATAGGATGTCAGATCCACTAGCTGTATTTCTGCATATTTCAGTAACAGGCCTTCGAAAGTGTCTTGTTTTTTTACTTTTCATCACTGACTCCCAAATTTCTAAGTAATGTGTGTACTCACTGCTTCCTTGGATGTATTAGCCATATCTCAGACTGCCAATCTGCATAGCTTTCAACTGTCCAGATTTTCGCAGAATGTTCGGATTTTTGGCTTATATTTTTGGTCTGTTCCTCATAAAATTTGTGGTTTTTCTTGCAAATCACTGGGATGGTCTGAGGCTTGAAGTCACTGAATAATGAAATATATTTGAGTTTCAGACTTCAAATCCATTAGAAAATGTATGTTAAATCAAATACTGTTACTCTAGCAACTTTCTAAGTTTATAAGAGTTGTTGTTGAGTCTTTCGGCTTTTCCTGGTTAGGGGTCGCCACAGCGGAACTCCAGTCCACTAATGATTGGTAGTTGATTTTTACGTGCCGAGTTACCAGCCCTGATGCACAACCATCAACAAAGGTATGCCCATTCATGCATGTCTCCAGTTTATAAGAGTAATATTTAAAATATTTCCCTATTTTTGGGCCTTTGTCAGACATTTTCCAGATTTCTTGCTCTAAGAAGTTGAGAGGTATGCCGATCTGTCTGACAATTTGGAATCAAAGCTTATTTCTTCATTATCCACAGTCTTAACAGCAGGCACAGGCAGTACCATTGAAAGTTTACAGGCAGACATTTGACTATCACCTCACTAACATAAGCGTATGCGAGTGATCTGAGCTTTTCTACAATCACCAAAATTGCTGTTCAAAATGTGGATTACTTTTGGACTGATATATAAATGCATACATTGAGGGCAGCACTTGTAAGTACACATTTCCTGGGATTCAGAAAGATTATTGTCAGTAGCATTAATTGGGCATTTCTTTCTGTGCAATAGTATGTGGATGATAAGCTGCTATTTACAGACATAAAATAATGATATGAAAAACAAACTACGCCAGCTGTTCACTCTCCTGCACACAAAATAAAAAATAAAAAAACAAAATTACAACTCAGACTATAGCAGTCACCTCCCGAGCGAATGGATGTTGTAAATAAAAATAACTTCAAAAGCGTTCGGTGGGAGTAGTCAATAAAATTTTAAATAGTAAAACTGCCTGGCGCTTTCAACTAAAGGTTTACACAAGCTATCGTTCTGTGGAGAGCCCTAAACGCTGTTTTTTTGCGTTGCATAGTAATCTCGAACTACTCTATCTTTGCCTAACTGTGCCACAACCTTGTCTTTGTTATAAAATAATGATACACTGTTCATTAGCGACTTACTATCGTGTCCTTAAGTCAAGCACTGTGCTATTACACCTAACTGGCTGCATTAGTGCTCACCCTAGCAGCACACATAACATGGATACACAGGCACCTTCCAACATGTTTGCAGGGATGTGCACACACAGACAAAAACACACACACACACACACACACATGCACACAAGCACATGCACACACATACACACATGCGCAAGAACATACGCATACACACACACACACACACACACACACACACACACACACACACACACACACACACACACACACACACACACACACACACACACACACACACACACACACACACACACACACACACACACACACACACATACACACACACACACACACACACACACACACACACACACACACACACACACACACACACACACACACACACATGCACGCACACAGGCACACACATACACACACATGCGCAAGAACATATGCATACACACACACACACACACACACACACACACACACACACACACACACACACACACACACACACACACACACATGTGCATGCAATCACATACACTGCTACACACCTGCAAACATCCAGACAGCTGCAATCATGCCCCTACAGTCACACGCCCACACATACACAGACATACTTAGACACACACACGGCTTCACAGTACTTACTTGAAATCACACTAACAGTCCCAATCTCTCCACTGAAGTAAATGGGTGTACTTTATCAAAAAGACACTGTATACTTTTTTTCACTTCACATCCCAAATAGCAGAGTAGATTTCTTGTCTGAATTGCTCTTCTGCATTATTTAGATGCTGGCTATACTTTTGTGAAACAGCACATGGGTAATTAGCAATCCCCCTGCCCTCAGACTCCACATTTGTATGCTGCTTTCCCAGTGAGGTTGTTGTCCTTGCTACAGACTCATCATCCCTCCCTACCTCTCCACCATTGTGGCTGCACAGCAGCCTGTCTAAGTAACAGTGGAGTGATCAAAGGAACCATAACAGCTTGTAATGTTGTAACTTTGTTGTACCATCTATTTGCACTCAGAGTTTCATAACTTAATTTGTGAGAGAAGCATGAGCCACTGGTAGGATCAGTGGCACTGAAGCACCTCTGGAGGAAACAGCCTAGTAGGGTCACTCCTGTCATGGCAGACACCTTATGTGCTAGTTGCTGGCCAGCCCAGCAGCCCAGAAACTGATAGGATAGCAACCATGTGAATCAACCTTATGAACACAGAGGTAGAGAAAATGATACCTCCATGACAGGGTGTAGCTATAAGAGACAATGGCTACTAGATATGAGGTAGTGCTCCCATCTGCCCCACAGAACGTCAGCAGTCCATCTGGAACTCTTTTTAGTCTTAGGGGACATTGGGTTCATAGAACCACAAGGTATATGTTTATAGTTTGTTACCATGCTTGCTACCTAAGTGACTCTCAAGAACAGCAGCCAGGTAACCCAATAAAAATATAAGATATTAGCTGTCCCATTAAGAAGGTTATTTATTTATACCATAGTAGTTAGTCACTAATTGAGTCCCAATTTCAAGGTCCCTAGAGTGCTCTTATGTTTGATAAGCAGAGTTTGTTTCATAAACAGGGAATGCGCTATGATAAGTATCTATCACACTTGCAGTTGTTTATGCAACATCAAAGTATAAGTATCTTTATACAGGTATCCAAGGTACCACTGGCTCTGTGGAGGTGAAGGAGATAAAACAGCTGGCACTTTCATAGTACAAAATAGTCAGGCAGATGTCATCACACAGGAGACTGTACAAAACAGAGTAAATGAGAGGACTTTTTAATCTCTTTGAGTAATTTATGGTGTGTAGACTTTACGTTTTCTTAGTTAGGAATTCCTGTTTCTTTCATGTTAAGCTAGATGTTTAGAAAGATGCATGACAATGGAGCCCTCTATTCAATGACAGGTCCAGTGAGGGAAACATCCAGTGGATCTATGACTGCCATGTATCTGGAAGACACACCTTAAGAGATATGATTTCTTAATCACTGCCAAGACATGGTTGTCAGAAGATACCTTTTCACCAACATACATACCTGGCTCTCTGCTGAACATGTCAGTTTTGATGGGAGTGTCTTTGATGTCATATGAACTACTGTTTCTGAACTTCAGAAAAATAATGTTACATTTTGGTGATGATGGTCAGACCATTGTCATTAGACCAGATACCAGACTGACAAAGCCCTATTTGGAATATCTGACTGTCAGAGAGGAAACCACAGCAGTCCTCAGTTTGTACTCACCTTAGTTATCTATACTCCGTTGACTACTGCTTTCAGATCAGAGAAGCAGTTATCACAATGGAGGGTACCCAAACAAGAGCATTCAAACAGCAATTGTGACATTTTTTTGGAAAAGGTTCTGTTAGTCATTACTATATGGATTTTTTTTTCACTGAACCAGTTACAATCTCAAGAACAGCTTATGGGTAGATGTTTAGCTGGTTGAGTTTATCGATAATGCCTACATGAGAAATGGTGTTGAAGGCCTTGGTTAACTTAAGATATCCATAATGGAAAGTCTGACCTTCATTCATAGCTTCAGTAAGCTTTTGAAGAAATCTACTAAACTGAGTAGACACAATCTGCCTTTCGTGAAAACAAATTGATTAGCAGCCAGGTTCTGAAGGTTACCTATACAATTATTTATGAGTTCTATAGTGGTGCATTCTATGACCTTGCAGACAATACTGGTGAAGTTTATAGGTCTATACATCCCAGGGTCATTGTCTTCTCCATGAGTGGAAAATCCATCCCTATGCAGAGTGATCACAACAACCACAGTGTAAGGGCCCTCCATCAGTAGATGGCCAGACAGAAAAAAACATTTTAATTATAAAGTATTTTAACATGTTGTCCAGTTGTTACACTTTTTTTACTTTTTCATTTATAACGTACTGAGTACGTTTTAGAAAGGAGCAATATTAATATACAAACAGGTAGGAAGATAGATAAGTTGATAAATATATAAACTTTACACCTCTGTCTATACATTGCTTATAGTGCAGTACAGCACTTTGAGAGATGAGACATAAAATGTTATCTGAAGACTAATAGCAATATAATCTGAAAATGTGTTTTTTTATTATTGCCGCACAAAATGTGCCAAGGAAGTTACAACTGAATAGAAGACATATTTGAAAACAGCATTAGTAATGCTAATACCTACTCTGTCTTTACTGTAAAAAAAAAAAAATCATCCTTAACTAAACAAACTCGAAGATTTACACGTCTTTTACCCACTAGATCATGACCTGACTTCATTTTGAGTAGGAAGTCTTAATCAGAAATATATTCTGGTTATTTTCTTCCATACAGTAAGATAATAGGTATCTATTATCTATCTGAAAAATACAGTAATACACCTCTTCAGATATTCAATGTTCAACATCTACAAATGCATAAATATATTTTATACTGTAATAGTTACCTTTACTTTCATATGAAAGTGATATAATCAGCAAATGTATGTGTAATTCTTAATATATATTATTTAAAGTATAATGTAAAAAACAGAAGGTGCATAGGTTGAACAATGGCACAAAAATATGTTCAATCAAGCCAAAGGACGTTTTGTAGAAAGGTAAAAGTCTGTTTATTCAAACCAAAGAACGTGAGTGCTTTTGCGGTGTAACCCACCGCTTCTTCAAACTAACCCACCGCTTCTTCAGACGTACATCTGAAGAAGTGGTGGGTTTACACCGCGAAAGCGCTCATGTTCTTTGGTTTGAATAAATGGACTTTTACCTTTCTACAAAACATCCTTTGGCTTGATTGAACATATTTTTGTGCCTATGCACCTTCTGTTTTTTACATTGTATGTTTTTTGGGTGCCTCGGCTATCTCCAGTGGGTATAGGTCCTTTGACTTTATTTAAAGTATGTTCATGTAAATTACTGAATGTCTGTTTAAAAATGATTGTAATATTTTGGAGGTTTTCTCCTTGAGCCTGCTCTGAATATAGGTTTTTGACTAAACCCAGTCGGATAAACCTAGTAAACAAAAATACAAATAAAATAAATGTATTGAGTTTGCTTGATGCATCTTTTTGATATGCAGGTCAGATACAGTGTCTAACCTATAGACAGTGCTGACACCTTAGTGGTTGGTGTGGTGGCTGCCCACTCTTTTTAAACAGGATATGTATTTGAATCAGTATGTCATTATTATTGTTGTTATTCAACCTGCTGATACTTAAGTTATGGCTCAGATATTTACTCCTCCCAACTAATTTCTAGACCAAAACCTGCATTGTTTTTTCACCTCCTTACATATTCTGTGTAGTTGCGAAAGCTAGATAGTATATCCTGAGACGTCTGTCCTGCCTGGTCTTGCTTTTATTTTTATGCGTTTCCCACTTCTTTTTCCTGGCACAATACCCAGTATGGAATGCTGTTAATATAGAAATAAGATCTGTACTCCCTTGTTTTGTCACTATCTCGGCCCCCTGCATAAATGCTTATGTGACCACTTCATTTTTATGTTATTGTTTTGGCCAGTTTTTGTAGTACATCAGTACATGGAACTTTCATTGTGATGGATTTCTTAGTGCTAAAAAGATCTGTAGGATATTCAATGTGTGCATTCAGTACTTGGTATCTCTGTGTAAGTACATTACCTCTATCTCTGTGTCTTTATCAATATATCTATCCATCTCTTATCTAACCATATTTCACTGAGCATTAGTCATGTGTATACATCAAACATTAGATTACAGTGGAGTGCAATGAAATTTTAATAAGCAATTTAAGTTACTTAATAAATAAATCATCCCCTCACTTTTGAATGTTTGATTTAGAATCTGCTTTAATGAAGAATATTCTCATCCACATGAATTATGACATGCATTTCCTCTGCTGTCTGAAGTTTTACAATGCAGAATAGTATTATGTGCGCAGCACGTGACATTGTATGGGCATACAGAAGTATATTTTATGTATTCAACTGGAGAACATATTTTCCTGAAATAACCTCAGAAGCATTATTACATATTGATCCAAAAACATGTACATCAATGTCTACGTTAAACATGTCTGCAACTGTCTAACTTAATCTGTATAGTATAGCTCTGTACGCCATTTACAGATAGGAATACCCATCTAGAAACACACTCTTCATGACTGCAGCATACTCTTATGATAAGGGAACAGCTGAAAAAAGGTGTGCAGATTTCTTGACTTACAGGGTGCAAATGCTGCAGAGATGCATACTTTATTGCATGTTAAGGGTTAATGGTGGCAACAATTTTAGGCTGCGACTACAGAATTGTGAATTCTGGTTATGCTGGTCCAGTAGTTGCCTTTTTCTGTAGGCTTATGTGCATAAGGAGTATTCATTAATTTAGGCTTAGTCAAGCCCATGGTGTAACTACACTTACAAATGCAAAGCCTCCTTATGCCAAGTCAGTTTATTTGTGAACAGTACAAAAAAGGTACAGAAAACACGTTGAGACATATACACGTGTGCACACACACACACACACACACACACACACACACACACACACACACACACACACACACACACACACACACACACACACACACACACACACACACACACACACACACACACAGACACACACACACACACACACACACACACACACACACACACACACACACACACACACACACACACAATATCAGCTTTTGCACATTTTACTTTTCAAATGCCTTGGCAGGAAAAATCACATTCACTATGCTAGAAAAAATAAATCATACCTTGTTAATGTTTCACTGCTTTTACTTCAACTGCAGTAATGCTTTATTATGTCAGAAACCCATTTGTAACACAGTTTGTTGCTTGAGATTTTTCATTATTACTACAAAGAAAAAAACATTTTCTTTGCTCTTAAACAATGAAGTGGATTTTTTTCTTGCTAGTCTTCAGTTTAGCCATAACAACATCTTCCTTAGATATGTATACATATACACATGCATGCATCCACTTTGTACTCTGTTTTATGGTTTTAATTTTATGAAATAATATATGTTGTTACTACTGTCACATGTTCTCTGTTTATGAAAAACTATAAATATAGCAATAAATACCATATTTAAATTAATATTCCTAAAAAATCTTAGGTTTGGTTCGGAGTTTTTTTTTTTTTTTTCATTTATCAGACTTTATGACTCAGGTGATCACAAGACTCACTTTTCATAATTTTAAGTGGCTGCATGCAATTTTTTTGTTACTTGCCCACTGCAAACATAAAGCTACTAAATATAACATTGCCTTTATGTCCTTCTGAAGGAGCTGGGTGCAGAAAATAATAGATGACTTTGGAAGTATGTATCGTGGTAATCCTAGTCTACTAACATTTACCTGAACAAACTCTGTAAGACTAAACAACCTTTCAAAGCACTGGATGTATTTTGTTTATTTAAGTTTTATTTACTAGGGATAGAGCTCTGATCAATACATGACTATTTGCAGGCTCAGACCAGGCTGAATAGTAACCACAGATTTTGCAAGCAAGAAAAAAAGTTACATTACGTTTGTAAAACAGCATACATACAACCAGACATTAACAGTTCAGAATTAAGGTAGATGATGTATCAATTAACAATGCCATAAATAAATAAAACTTACAATCATTGAGGAAGAGAATAGACATAATTTGTATGTCTTTACAAAAGGAAGCATCCATCAAATATCAACACAAAGTCAAATCTATCAAGAATTTTCCCAAGGTAGAGTTCGTCAAATTAAAGAGAAGCGTTAAGATAGCCAAGTGTGACATTAGAACATTTATATGTGGTGAAAACTTTTGTTGGTTATGTGACTTGTCTCACATGTAGATGTTTGCATTCATATTGTACTAATTAACAGCAATCCTTCGACACTGTAATATGTGATAGTGATGGACAGAGAGAGGGGAGTGGATGATGAAAGAAAAGTTCTATACAGCTGCAGGCAGGGCATCTTAGGAGTGCTGTTATCCGGTAGGGGTCAGTCCTAACTTTATGAATAACTGACAGGGTAATCTCACTGTCTCTCTATAAATCTACTTAATTTACTCAGCTGTTCATAGAGATAAACCAACTATGAAATGATAAACCAGATTAGACTTTCGTATGGAATGTCTCAGACGTAGTAGGTTATAACTGCAGTCAGTCTTAATGAGAAAATGAAGATGAAGAGGAAGACTTTGTGAAAGAGTGCAAACGTCGTCGGCTCTTTCAACACTACATTGCTACAGTAAACATACTATGACATGCACAGCTTTACACTTATGTATACTAGACTGGAAGATACTCCTATAAAGTATGACAGATGCTTTATTAAGAAAGAAACTTAGCCAGCTGTGATCTCTGTGCTCTCTTAAGCGAAGTGTAGACTGTTTTGTCAGAGACTATGTTTAAAACTATAACAGCTCTACACCAGTCTGCATCACTGTAGGAGACCCTGGTAGTAAAGGAGGACTGTTTAGTCTGTCTAGTTCTCAGCCTTTTCCTTCTTTCATCATCTGTTGTGTAAGCCTTTAACTGAAACTTTTAAATAACAAGGCCAGTAATAAATAATAAAGCAGCACCTGCATCAGTAGATAGTTTTGAGTTCTGGAGCATATTAATAAGCAATTGGAAATTATTTACTTATTGTATGCAGAAATGTTTATCTCTGCTCAGAAGTAATATTTGGAGTAAAAAATCTAAATATGTGTACACATCATTAAAGATACTGGGCTAAAGTTATTTGCATGCACTTTTATTTCGTAATATTAACAATCTGAAAGGCAACAACATAATGAGTTACATGTTTCAGATGGTGGTTAACTACATTTTATTTAAGTACGTGTGTGTGTGTGTGTGTGTGTGTGTGTGTGTGTGTGTGTGTGTGTGTGTGTGTGTGTGTGTGTGTGTGTGTGTGTGTGTGTGTGTGTGTGTGTGTGTGTGTGCGTGTGTGCGTGTGTCTGTGTATACATGTTTGTGTACACATATGTAAGTTGCTATGACTGTATATGGGTAGGTATGTATTATTTTTGTACACAAATGAGATCTGGCCAGTGAAGCACATCATAAAATTCTTACTGATTCCTTGCATCTTTTGCTGCAATTGAATAAAAATGCATTTTTATTTGTTTATTTATTTATTTCTGTGGGACATCTACATTATGATTTAACTGCAAACACCTGATGAGATTCTGCAGCTTCAGGCTGAGATGAATAAAAGCTATAATGTCGCATTTAGCACTTGACATGGCTAGATTAACAGAATAATGTTCTGTCATACCTCTGGATTGTCCAGATTTTTGTAGAATGCCCAGACTTTTGCCACACATTTTTAGTTTGTTTCTCATAAACTTTGTGGATTTTTGGCAAATCTCTGAGGATTGACGTCTAAATTATGACACCCACTTGAGTTTCACAGTTCATATCCTCCAGAAAATGCATGCTAATTCAAATCCTGTTATTCTAGTTACTTTTAAGTTTGTAAGTGCAATATTTAAAATATGTCTCTATTTTTAGGCCTTTGTCCCCCCATTATTTTAGGCTTTGTCCAGATTTCTTGTGCTAAGAAGTTGATAGATACGAGCTCTGTACAAAATCACTTTTATGCCCCATTGCTTCTGTTTGCTGGATCTCCCTGTTCATGCGCTGTTAATATTTTCTGACTGCCCTCATTCCATATATTGCACTTGGACAGCTGTGGAATGGCCTGAAAGGCTGTCCACTTATGTACTTCATGAGTTAGATAACTGCATGTGAGAGAGAGCCCTGGGGGTGACCATGTATACTTCATCAGTGTGAAACTCACATTTATAAAGCATCTGACATGAATGACACTGTGTTTGTAAGTAAGTTTAAAACTCCTAAGTGTACAGCAACAACAACACAAGTATGAAAGAATACGCAACAGCAACAACACAAATATGAAACAATATTGTTCATCAGAGATAAAAGAGGTACTCCATTTTAACCAAAAATGAGGCATTTGACTTGCTCCACAGAAGAGCAACCTTAGCGTTTGTTTATGTATTATGTGGGGATATGGACACAACTCATATTAGGGCTGCAAGAAACAATAATATATTTTTTTTCTCCTTGTAACCCTCACCCCATGAAGTAGGAAGGAGTGTGCCCTGTCTACCACAAATGCTAAATATACTAACACTGAGATCATGTTACTGTGGACTAAAGACTACATGGTTTAGCTATTAAAACAAGTACAGTTGAGTTTCTAATCAAGAACAATAATATTTCTATGTCGTGTAATGGTCACATGTTAGTAATAATAACTAGAACCATGATACAGCCATCAAGTATGTCTCAACCCCCACCCTCAAAGACAGAAATCAAAGTAAAGTGTACTTCACTGCACCATGTCATCATTTTGACTGGAACTTGTTGGGAAGATGTGGGCAGGAATGCTGGTGTGAACCTTCTGGTAACTGACTGGCTGAATCACAGTATTCGAGCCCCCCCCCCCTTCTGAATTGAAAATAATGATGAGACATGGCTTGTGTGCCGTATGTAAAGCCATTAGCAGGCAGGCATTACCTGTATTAAGTGTAGATAAGCAGCTAACATACCATTGTCCTGCACGGTCTCCACTGTTGCACAAGTGCACGTTATGTTTGTAATATATGACGGTCACCACTTAGGAAGCAATGATCAAGAAAAGCACAGCATGAGTCAGTATCACTGAGTCTGGCAGGGGAAGAAAACACATAAATTGGAGCACAGCATGAGTCAGTATCACTGAGTCTGGCAGGGGAAGAAAACACATAAATTGAATTGCAGATGATGAATTTTACTTTTATTAATTCTTTTTTTTTGCTAAGCTAAGAAAGCAATGTCATTGGGCGGCCACAGTGGTGTGGGCAGCCACGGTGGTGTAGTGGTTAGCATTGTCGCCTCACAGCAAGAGGTTCTCTGGTTCGATCCTCGGCTGGGGTGTCTTCTGTGCGGAGTCTGCATGTCCTCCCTGTGGTTGCCTGGGTTTCCTCCCACATCCCAAAGACATGCTGCAGGTGGATTGGACAGTCTAAATTGGCCCTAGGTGTGAGTTTGTGTGTGTGTGCCTTCTGTGGAAGGTTGGGTGCTGGGCTGGCAACTCGACGCTATAAAACTCCACTGCCAATCATGAGCGGACAGGTGATCCACTGTGGCGACCTCTAACCAGGAAAAGCTGGAAGAAGAAGAAGAAGAAAGCAATGTCGTTATTTTAGCCGCTGGTTACTAGTGAATTTGATTTTGTTCTTTGCATTGTGTTTTGTATGACTGTCCAGTGTTTTTCTCTTTTTGCCTTCATAGTGCAGGCCATAAGTGAAAAGGTCTTTGAACTATTGTACCAACCCAATAAATAAACAAGCTAGACAGAGGTGACTATTTGTTTAGGCAACATGAGAAATATGACTAGAATAAGTGATGTGTTTAGTCAAAGAGTGAGCAAACAGAGGCTGTGGGACCCAAACCCAGATCGGTCTGATGCAACATGTTCAGAATTTATTGCCGTAATCAGCGCAATGTGCTATGTGACAGTTACTTAAATCATAAAGATATGGATAAACTGCATTCTGGTCTCCTTGGAGCTATCTCTGGAATCAGTTCCAATCATTTATATAATTTCTCACTGCACATTTATGCCTCCATTTATTATTCCTTGAATATTTCATTCCTTGTCATTTTGACAGTATAACATCTCTCTGCCATCTTACCTACCCTTCCATTCCTTTCTCATTTTTCAGTCTCCATTTAGTTGATGTCAAAAACGTCCCTTCACCTTCAATCATGTCTAAACTGAGAGTGAAAATGTACCCCTCTTTTTCTCTAAGTCTAAGCTATGATCTCTTATTTTCTATCATATTGCACTTAAAGGTATTCCATTCTTTTATATGCAACAAATGGACAAAATGCATTGCTTGCCAATATGAAGTCCCACCAGAACCATCCATTTCATTTAGTTTAAAAGAACCTTATCAACAAGGACTGGACAGTGTTTTATAAGGTAATTTAATATTATCTTCAGCCATTAACTTTTTATAAATTAATAGTTTATTTTATTGTTTATTTGTTAATTTCCTTTGCTTAGCCAGGATAATCTGAATAGGCTGATAGCCCTTTCCAGTGGAGGCAAGAGGTGAAAAACTCCACACTGAAACTGGCACAGTTAATATCATTCATACTTAATTGTACAATTTGAAGAAAATGGATTAACATAGACACCAAGATGAATAGCCAGTTATTTAAAAGTTTTTATTCTTATTACTGGACATGGATGGAATGGCCAAAACAAGGCTAGCTGGCATTATACAAGTTCATTATGTTTTTTTTCCATTTTATTTACCACACCGTTGTAGTTGTTTATTGCTTATCTTTGTTCTGTCAACTAAAATTGCATTATGCAAATAGTAAACAATAAAAAAATGTTGTGTATCAAAATGATTCTTCATGTTTATGACTGAACAAGCAGCAGAACCACCTTTAGCAATGTTTCTGTTTCAGTTGCTAATATATCAAGCTGTAAATACAGACTGGATTCCAAATTCATACTTGTGAAGCACCTTTTGTAATTACTAGTACAGTATGCAATCTATGCTAACTTGTATTCAGCCTAATTATTAACGCTGGTCCATATTTGATTTCCATTACATTTATTCCATCTCCTCTTCATTACTACAGCTTGTTCATGCGCCTTTAAAATGTGTATTTTCGCTGCTTCCTTATCCTACCACATTGTATTACTTGGATCATGCCCTAACTCAACACCTCATATCCACTCAAATCCTAACTGAAGCAACCTACCGCATTTTTACTGGACTTTTTATGTGATAGCTGTGAAGTATAGACCATAACATCTCCTCTACCATATGTCTTTGGCATTGTGGCCTTTGAACTCTTCTTATCGTCCTGTTTGCTATGTTATTCTTATTTTGCAAAATCCTTTCTCTATGGTGTAACTAATCTTACTTTTTAGCTGTTTTGTACCCCTGTGACAAAAATATGTTTGTACATTCTGGTCAGTTTGTTCATTTAAGATTTGAATGATTATAAGGTGTTGAGTTAGGGCATTGTTAAGACATGATCCAAGTAACACTTACAATAATTACTTGTTGACAAGTTAATCCCTTAGTATTTTTTTTTCATTTATTAATGGATTAGGTCCACCAGGCACTAATGTTTCTTTTTTAGGGCAACATAGAGACATTGTATTTTGTTGAAAGACTTGTTGCTTGTTACAGTTTGCTTTTATTTAGCATGCTAATGTGATTCTGTTTTACTTCTTATGATAAGTTTGCCAAATGGACAGTTTAACAAGATCCACTATTTTAGGAAAGGAAATATCTGTGATTTCAATGTCAGCCTTATCGAAGATATCAGAGGCAATGCTTGTAGGGAATCTAGCTACACAGTAAGAGACAGGGCTGCTTTTCTGAGACATTTGTTTCAACCCTGCATTAAACAAATTTCTCTTAAAGCACATCTACATAGAAGTGGAAGATTTCCCAAAACACTTTTGGGGTTGGGGGGTTCGTATAAAGGTTAAAGTGTTTATCTCGCTGCCTCAAGGTATGGGATTTGATTCTCACCTTTGGAAGGCCTTTGAATTAGCTAGGCTTAAAATTGCCTACAAGGGCAGGTAACTTAGTACTTACATATGAACTTGGTGAAATGAGCTTCTTCTGGTATCACGGCTAACAATAAAACAGATTCATTCACATCAGCTACTCCACCGCCATGCACGCGCATACTGCATTTTAATATATTCTCCTTTTCAGAAATGTAAGAATTCATAACATTTTTATAACCTGTACCTCTTAGTTGATACAGTTTTGTTACCTGCTGGAGGTTTTTGCACTTTGCTGTGTAGATTCACTTTTACTATGCTTAATGTCCTCCAAAAAAATAAAAAAATGTATATGATGGAAAGATGCTACTTCTATCATAGTTTGCTGGAGTACATGTTTAGATGTAGGGTCATCAGTAATAAAACAATGGTAAACAGAGAGACAGATACGGAAGTGAATCATTTGGGTGCAAATGTTAGGACTTCCCATACTTCAAAGTAACTTGAAGTTATGTCTTCCAGAGTATAACAGTGCAGAGATATGAGGCAACCCTAGAAACTGTTTTGCTGTTGTTTGGTTAACTGAGGAGCTATGTTTCCCAGAGTTCTGGGAAAACCTGCTTAAGAATTTTAATTGGTGTGTGACTAACCACATTTTAGCACCATAATGCATATTTGGAACTGACAAACAAATCTTTGGGGGAAGAAGTGTTCTTAAGTTATTGCTTGGGAGAGTTTAGTTTTCTATTTACTCTAGACCCAACAATGGTATAGCTGCTGTCCTTGAATGTCTCAAATGGTGAAAGCAGGAACGTACCTTTTGCAACATTTCCTGTCAGCATGATCACTAAAATCTGAGCAACTGGGAATGCAGCTGTTCGTGTTATACAGCATGCTACAAAAATGAACATTTATCCTGCAGTGGCATAGGACTGTGAAGGATATCAGATGAGATTTTATTGTCCTGTTTAACATAAAACAGATGGTCAGAGGTAATAAGTTTATTTCACTAAGTGGACATTGTTTAATTACTTCAGGACAAAGGTAGGACAAACTTTCAGTGGTGGAACAGTTACATGAAAAGTGCAGCTTTAGAAAGTATCAGTAAAATGCAAGCATGAAAGCAAGAACCACCCAAACCACAATCTGTGTCTGCGGTCTCTAAATCCAATTTCACTTGTAAACAGCAAATGGAAAAAAGCTCCAGTCTGTGTTCTAAATGGTCTGGGAGATTGTTATCTATTTTTAGCTGAAATTAAGAAAGGATTGTAGAAGACGACAACCGAATTTAATTATTGGGGAGAGGGGGGCAAACAGATGCATTTCAACATGATACAAAAAAACAGTGTGCATTTGTTCAAAGCAACATTAAAAACAGTGCTAAGATATGAACAGCTGCCAAATGATATCTGGCTTTAACATTCAAGATAGATTATTAAAACCCCAAAGGGTTACCTACTTCAGATCTGCAAGATAAATGATGAGGGAACAATCTCCATATAGTATGTCTGCTGTGCTTAAGCAGTTTTCATATTTCAAAATTTTTATTTTCTTATTTTCCAATCTATTGAACTGCACCTGTTTGGTTTGGTAAAAAACTTTCTTTGTGTGTTTTTAGTAAGCATTTTGACAGATTCATCAGTTATGAAATATAGTACAATACACCATTTTACTAAAATCAGTTTTCATTTTACCATATCAAGAGGAGATCAAAGCTTTCAGCACACTCTTTCAGAATGGTTTTAAACTTATATTTCCAGTAAGAGACTCAAAAGTCCCATATCCTTAGACTGGGACAGAATTCCTTCATCTTAGGAATCTGGTGTCATTTTGTCGGTTTCAAGAACATTTTAAAGGATTTAAGAATTTCAGCTACTATTGCTAAAAAATTCAGTTGAAATTACCAGGATCTGAACACAGTATCAGCCAAGTGTACTCCAGTATGGAATCACATCTGCATACTGGTTTTCTGAAATTTGTTTCTAAGAGCTTATTTGAAATATTTCTGCTGCATCTCCCTTGGTATATCTGACATCCAAACAATTCTCTAAAAACTGTGCAGATGTTTTAGGGTGCCTCAGACAAGTGAGGATCCTATGCTAAACAAGATTTTACAAAACCACAGTACAGACTGAGGCATAGAGAAAGAATATGCTGAAGCTTTTCTTATTTCTTAAAATATTGTTAAGATTGAGTGCAGAATATAATGTAAATGTACGAAAGACCCAAACTTATGAAACTGCACACTGATTATAATACATTTATATTGGACAAACAGCAAAAAATATATACTTTGCCTTCTCTGGTACTTAAAAAAAATGATGCTATATTTTAGTAATTCATATAAGTATGTTTATGATTTGCTAGAAAGTTAAAAATTATAAACTTTATGATTATTTCTTTTTCATGAGGATGCTTGCAGTGGCAGCAATTAAGAAAAATGATGCTTCTAATCGGGTAGCTGAGAAGAATAGTTTACACAGCCCTGAATCAGTACCTTTCTTTGCACGGAACAGATTAGCAAAGTATCTGCAGTTCAAGAGTTCAGTCGAGTTACCCAGCTGTGCAGAGGCTTTTTCCTTGAGGATGTTGCATTGTATCTGAAAGCTAGAAACCTGGATCAGGAGCAGTACAACTTGGCTATACGTACTGCATTGACAGTGTATAAAAGTAATCCATAATATAACAAACAGCATGACAATAGTGCTCATCCGTTACATTGGTGACATTTACTGCTATTACCAACATATGAGATTTCCTTTAGTGAACCATGTAAAATCTATTAGTTTCCCCCTCTAGATAACACTATATATGCAGGCACACACACACACACACACACACACACACACACACACACACACACACACACACACACACACACACACACACACACAAGCAAATGCATGCACACAAACTTGTGTACAGATATGAATACACGCGCACACAGTCTCGCACGCAGTCATATACAAAAACAAACATGCACCCGTAAAGTCAGACATCAATACAAACAGGCACAGAAACTCATGCATGCACATGCATGGGCCCATACACATTCTTGCAGACAAATACATATAAATGGACTTTGCATTTATGCAAACACTCAAACTCATGCTTGCATACACAGACTGACTCACTTCAAGTTTTTTGTTGGGAACCCTATTCTTCTTGAAAATTTTAAAAACAAAAATAGCACAATATGTTCAATAACTATATCCAGGCTGAAGTTATTAATGCAGGGAACTTACCTTGACAGAGAAATAAAGATAGCAAACAGCTAAGTATTAAAGGCATCCTGTCTTGCATAATCCTTCCCCCTGCCTTCAACAGCAGGAGGTTGGTTAATCCTTCACCTTTTAGGGCTAGGTTACTTTGCAGAGCAGTAGTATTTTTAATTGTTGTGTGTCTGTTTTAAAAGTAAATGATGAAGGTGTTTGGAAATAGTCCTTCAGTCAGGCTCGTCCATCACCTGATGACAGCGGGTCTCGAATCAGTCCTCTCTTCTGCTTTTTGTAATATGCACAGAACTAGTGGTGGTCACAGCTACGCATTCAGTATAATCTTCTGTGAACAGTAGCTTTGTCTGTCTTCATCCTCCAGGTGTACCTTGACACATTCAAATGCCACAAATTTCTCAACATAAAGAAATTGATCTGAGTCCAGTTCTCACAGGTTCTTTTGTGCCAGTGACAGCCTAGAGATTTGCGTGTTGCAGAAATGTCAATATTTTACTTTATAAAATAACAAAATCACTGCATCAACAAGCACTAACAGAGAATTTGTGGAAGAAAAAAATGATGATAATCCAGGGTGGGGTGGGGTTGGGCACACGATGCTGTGCTTGCTTGTGAAGTTTTGTAGAAATGTTGAGGGAGAAAGTAATTTCTGTCCTTGACAGAATAAGCTTCAAGGGTCCATTGCTTCCTGCTGGAGACACTATTACTTTTGTGCTTTTACAGCAAATGCCTCTGTCCCAGCTCAGAATGCAGAGGGTGTGAGAGTGCATGCGCTGGGGGATGGTACGTATCCTGATGAGATAAATGACACCTTTAGTTAAAGCAGGGTTGCTTCAGAAAAAAAAAATCAGAAAAACAAATGGTAGAAAGATTCCCATGTGGCACAGGTTGTTTAGAGTAGGCTAACACCAGAGTTATCAGATTCAACAGGAAGCTTGCTGCTTAACTGAACCAGAGTACTGCAGCTTTGGCTGTAATGGTAGTAGCTGTCAGGCGTCCATCATAGGATGTTGCAAGAAGCTTTCTGGTCCTTTAGTCTCATCTCACACTTAGCTCACTCTTTTTGCATCTTCCCTGTCTCTCTCTCTCTCTCTCTCTCTTTCTCTGACTCGACAGATGGATATTGCTCCTATCTATTGGCCAGCCTGATAGAGATTGAGAGTGAAGCACACATAGACAAACACATGCACGCACACACACACACTCAGAGCACTGAAGTGAGCAGCAAATGGGTGATTAGCTACTCCCAGCTAATTAGCAGAATAGGGGACAAAGGCTATAAAACAGAGTAAGGCAGCGTGAAAGGAGGTTGGAAGTGAAACAAAGGGCACTGGGTGCAGAGAATACAAGAAATAAAGTTGAAGTCATGCTAACAGCTTAGCCCTTGTAGATAATAAATAGTCAATTCATGAGTTTCAACATGAAGTAGGTTATTTGAATACTCTGTATATAACATATTTCTTGGGCTTTCTCTTTCTTTTACAATATTCAGTTTCCTGAACTTTTCAAAACCTCATCTGCAACTCAGAGTTAGAACAGTAATGCATTTTTGTATAAAACAATGTGTTTTAATCCATTACATATATAGGGATGCATGTCAGAGTTAAATCATGTCTTACTGTTCTGTTCTTTTTCCCCGTCAATGGAGCCATATAAAGCTTTTGTGCACAGCTGTGAAGAGAGGGTGACACAAATATACTGCACATTTATTATATTTCACTGATAGCTCTGCAAGCTTGAAGTAGGTTTTGATTTTGCTTTTACTTTGTATAAAGCATTTCCTGTTCTAATCACTATAAGGAAATATACATTTCTAACAATGAAACCAGGTGTTGTTCACTCTTCATGGTATGACGTTTCAGTAAGGTTAGTCTTGTGTTTGTGACTAAAAATGAAACAGAACCAGTATGTAATCAGTGGAAAACTATTTATCTGTACAGTGTTGCACAACAGTATGTCTCTTGCATCACAGTGATGTGTTTAATAGAGCATGTCATTATGAATACCATTATTTTTATAGTAAAAATTTGGTATTGATCAAATATCAGATATGAACCATACTAATTGTATTTATTTTATTGCACTGAATGTTTGACTGGGATAGAGCAGTTATTTCAACAGACTGTTTTCAGCTTAATCTAGGATTGTACTATATCATTTCTTAATGTGATATCATATTCTGTCAGGACAGTTATGTAAATGAGAGCTCCTCTTTAACATTAAAGTTTCCTTTTCAGGTGAGATATGGTACAACAAAATAATGGGCACAACAAATATAAAGTGCACCAGCAGAATATTTATGTGACTAGGAGACGTGTGCAAAACTGTAGTAACAGAAAAACGGAAGAAAATCAGCAATAACAAACTTTGTTTACTTATTTTATTTACTTTTTTTAAATGCTGGTCCTTATACGCATATTTTATTTACTTTTTTTTTAAAATGCTGGTCCTTATAGGTATATTGACTGTTATCATTGTTGACCCAAGATGGCATTTACACAATTGGCAGAATTCATCCAAGACACTGGTGAGAGTCCATTAGTTTTTTTTGCCATTGCAGTGCCATTGCATCTTTTATATTTGCTAACTTAGGGAACTAGGGCCTTGGTTTAATGATTCTTTCAAAGGACAGCACCAGTTTAACCCTGTTCTGCATTACGCTTTTAGTACTGAAACATACAGCTGTACTGAGGATAGAACCTACACCCTTTTGATCTTTTCAGCATCAAAGGTGACAGTGTAACTTGCTGAGTTACAGACATGAATATAACAATTTGAACAAAATTATTTATAAATAAATAAATATGTATTTATAAATAAATTATTTATAAATAAATAAAATAATTTGAACAATATAGGCAAATAAAATAATGTGATTGTGCTCCAAGTACTAGTCCTATAAATTAGGGGAATGCACCTGCATAGGTCACACTAGAATTAGATATTACCCATAATGGACCCTTTTCAGCCATAACCCAAGCCATTAGGGAACAATGAACAGAAATATTCATAGTGAGTAAAAATTATATAAGGAAACCATTCTGGCTGGACAGAAACAACTTGAAAAGAAAAGTGTCAGGTTGTTCTAAGCTAGGCTATGATACAGCTATGCATTCTAGGCTAGGTTCTGATGCAGCTATGTGGATGCAGCTATGTGTCTTAGGCTAGACTGATGCAGCTATGTGTTCTAGGATAAACCCTGGTGCAGCTATGTGTTGTAGGCTAGACTCTGATGCAGTTATGTGTTGTAGACTAGGCTGTGATGCAGCTATGCATTGTAGGCTAGGCTCTGATGCAGATGTCTAATAGGAAGAGAGGTGGCAGGACTAATATAGAGTAGTAATAGTTCACCTTTGTATTCTCACCAAAGTTGTTATAACAATTTTTATCAATAATGACACATTTAATAATAATCTGCAACAAAACATGCCTCGTGCTAATTTATCACATGCAAGTAAATTTGTAGTTTTATAAATATATTATTTATAATATTATAAATGAGAGAAGTTCCATCTCTCCCATTTTGAAGCTAAAAGTGTTGGAAAGGAAAAAGGTTCAGGTGAACATATAGTAATGTGGACAAAAAATACACAGATTGCATTCATATAAACACACAGATTAAGTAAACATAAAAGTGCATGTTACACTTGGATAGAGTAAAATGATATTATTGTCTATCTAGCTTGCTTTTAAGGAGAAATCCAAGTAGTATTCAGACTAATATGTATTATTGCATTTATTATTTTAGCAACCCATTGTGTTGTTTTTTAATAATATGTAAGTGTATGTTTATTGTTTATTGGCTCCCTCACAGTACTCAACTAGTTAATGTGTGATTCATTTTAAATTTAATATTAATGTGTTTTAACTAATAGGAATTGATGGTAAAGCATAAAGGAAGTGATATCTGTAAATTCTGTTTGTCTGATGAAGTTTCACATATTGTGAAACGAAAGCACTGACCATTTTGTTTTGTTTTTACCTATTAAAGTGGTGCTTGCACCTTTTGAGCACTTGGATTCGGCTCACAGTTGCTATTTAAGCTGTTCATACATCTGTTGACTGCCATTGAGATTTCTACTTAAATTTGTACTTTTGTTCTGAAGGTGGAGGCTGACACAATGCTGAGGACAGCTACATATGATACTCTTCCTGAAAAAAAAAACTTTCATTTTTCTGGAAGGTAGAAAATTCAGTTGTTCCTAACTTTACAGAAAACGTTATCCTAGCTTGCTTGACCAATAAAAGGGAGAGAGACCGTATTGTCCTAACTCAAGGTTGCTTTTAGGGTTTCTCAGGATAACTGCTCATTCAGTACAGGACCACAAACTCAAAGGGTTATTCCATTTAACTAATTTACTAGCAGATGAGGTAGGGGGTAATAGATTGGGTACCATCTGTCTGTTTCATAATGGGGAAGCACCCAGCCCTTTCCATGGTCACACAGTGGTGGTTCATCTGTGGAGAAATCAGAATAACTTACAAATCATATGCAGTAGTGTCTGCATACAGCATGGCTGTCATTTTTGAGAGACCCAAAGTTTATGAAAGGGAGGATGCATTGTATTTGTAGAGTTAAGACCCATATCAGCTGTAGCTCTTATTTACAGCCTCCAAAGGTATGGGGTCTTACACCTTATCACATCTTACTTATTGATTTTTTTTGTTCCCTGATAATTAAAGGCGAAGGGTGGATTAGTCATGGTCCCTTGGTACTCAAAGTTATTCACCATCAAAATATTGTATTTTTCCTTTCAGCAGAACTTTGTTTACTATGACAGTGCTTTAATTTTTACAATGATATAATGGAAGAAATACAACCCCCAGATGACAGTAACATTCTGCTATTGCTTCATTTCATTTTAGTTTTCTTTTATCGATTATCCATAAGCTAAACACCGGACAGGTGTATCTCTTTGTCACATGATGTCATCCTATGCAGTGTTCTTTGTCTGTCTTACGCATTGCTTGGAAAGGTTTTAGCTCCCCTGAGACTCTGTATAAGATAAATATGCAAAGGAAAGACTAAAACAACCATAGAAGCAGGAACATGTTTGAAAAAAAGTTCAAATGATCAGAAATAACTGTGGAGAATAAATGCTCCTAAAAGGTGTTAAGAAAGACACATCCTAAAAGAAAGACCAGCCTCACTTGCCTTACTGAGGAGAGGTTGAAAACAGTGGCATTATAAAGAAGAAGGACTGGATCTTGCATATGAGCACACCATTACTTTATACAATAAGCTCAACTCTGGGTAAATTTGTAGTTATTCAGTTCACTGGCAGAATAATAATGTGTCCTTGAGAAGCTCCATAATGGCTACTGACAGCATACTTTTCAACTATGCAGAATTTTGCAGAATATCCCTATTGATGCCTCACAGTTTTGGTCTGTTGGTCATAAAATTGTGGTTTTCTGGAAAGCCATTAAGGATTGTGTTTGCTAAATAATGATAGTCATTTGAGTTTTGGACTTCATATCCTTCAGAAAATACATGCAAATGCAAAACCTGTCGTCCTACCAACTTTCTGAGTTTATAAGAGTGATATTTAAAATCTTTCTCTGATTTTGGGCATTTGTACCCCAATTATTTTTGGTTTGTCTAGAATCCTTGTGCTAAAAGACTGAGAGATATAACTGGCAGAGGTGGATAGGGTGCTGTTGATTTTAGAATCATTAATATGGTCTACACATTAAATTCACCTTAACTTGAATGTACCTCATGCCTGACCAGGCCAAACACCTTCACCAACTAAACAGAGATGACCCTGGACATTTACACTATGTTCATGTTACTGACAATGTACCAGTTTGTAGCCATACAGCAGTCATGCTGCCATGACATTTCTTAAGCCATGCTGACCGTTGGAGAAATTACTGTAAGTCATACACATTGACTTAATAATGGCTCAGCAGAAGGGGAAACAGGCCTTTATCCAAGATGGAAGAGAATTACATTATTAGATGTTTGTAACATTAGGAGTGTTAATAAATCTAAATGGCAGTATGGAAAGTTTAACTGTCCCTATCAGTTGTCTGGTAACCATAATATAATATAGCCTTAGGAATGGGGACATCACCTCTTTCCATGTGGGACATGGACACAGCTGTCTAAGAGACAGGAGTGCAAGTTAATCAGTTTCAAGCATTGTGCTTTGAACCTTCCATTTAGCTATTCCAAACTCACCAAACAGTGAAGACATGTTTGATTTTATGTATAACAAGTATTTGATTCCTATTAGATTAAGAGTAATCTCTGACTAGGTTATATTATTTAGCAAAGAGTGTGGGAGGTGTATCCCAACACTCAAAGCTTAGGGGGCAGCTTGACCACTATAAAGATGGAGATTTGAAACTTTATTTGTTAGGAGAATATCTTTATACTAAAGCTGAACCATAGATTATTATTATTATTATTATTATTATTATTATTATTATTAGTAGTATTATTATTATTATTATTATTATTATTATTATTATTATTATTATTATTATTATTATTATTATTATTATTATTATTATTATTATTATTATTATTATTATTACTTATACAGAGAAATGAAACTTGGGGGAATGAATCATCCCCAAAATGTAGGTGGCAGACTGCATAGTGCAGTGTCATACATGTCACATACATGTCCATGAGGCAGTTTGCTCCATCTTCCCTTGATCCATTCTGCCATTTGGTCCCATCAGTGATGTGTTCTGGGTTACAGGCAGGTCTCCATACAGCTCTACCATAGACTCAGCAGGTTTTCAGTCTTATGATCCCATAATTGAGTGATCAAAATAGCACGTTTGGACAATTTTACTATAAACCTTCCTCAATGAAGGAACAATGCATGTGATTTATCTGTCTCTATAATTACAAGGGGATCAGTTCCAGGCCTTTCTGCATTTGGAGATACCTAAACTTCTGTGCTTGTCCAAGAGTGATCCTGCTGAAGCACACAACATATTGGTCAGCTTATTGGTGAAGGGGAAATGGGAACCAATGCTATATTCATAGCCGAGGCAGTGCGAAGGCCAGGAAATATAAAAGATGAGGGGGTGATGAGAATGATGCTCGAAAATAAGGCAGTGTGAGATGTAATAAATGGAAATGGTTATATAGGATATAAGAGACAGTCCAAAAGTGGTAGCTGTGATTGCTATGCAGTATATAGCATAGCACCACCTAATTTTTGTAAAGTAAGTACAAGTGCAAGGGAAAATCTGAAAGAAAATTAAATCAGCTGTTTTAGCAAAAGTGAAAGAATATCAGGGTAATGCAATTTTATCATAAATATGTTATTACTTGATGCCACTGTGAGGACAAACCATAATATGCTCTTATCCTACAAAATGAGAAGACATAGTACGTAACTCCCGTTCAACTACCACTAACCACACACCTAATGCCGTTTTCATCTTTGAGTCTGGATTATTCTTTTCTCCTTTCTGTATTACTTACATTTCCTGTTTCAAACTTACATGTTCACACTCCCCACTTCTAAATTTGCTTGTTAGCCACAGACTTTTACTGTTCTCTAATTTCAGTACTTATGACAATTCTTTCACATTGCTGCAATCAGAAAATGATTTTAGTAATTTTGTTTGGCACTGCTGTACTCTAAAACATTTTAATAATCAGAATGTATCTTTATAATATATTCTATTTAATGCTATTAATATTTATTATCAAAATGCAAAGCCGCGGTAGTACAGCGGTAGCGTTGTTGCCTCACAGCAAGAGGTTCTCCTGTTCGATTCTCGGCTGGAGTGCATTCTGTGTGGAGTCTGCATGTCCTCCCCATGGTCGAGTGGCCTCCAAAAGACATGAGTGAATGAGTGTGCCTTCGCTGAAGGTTGGGCATCACACTGGCAACTTGGCACCATAAAAATCTACTGCCAATCATTAGTGGATCGGAGTTCTGTTGTGGCGACCCCTAACCGGGAAAGGAACAACAACAATATTTATTATAAAAATAATAGGCTGCCTTGCTTTTTCCACTATATCAGTAACTGGTTGTTAAATCTGTTTTGATATGTGTGCAACTGTACAGTCATTTTCATAATGGATTTTTGTATAATACTAACTTCTGATTTGTATTTGTATTTGTACTTTTCTATTGTTTGGAGCTTATCTTCCTATGCATCTCATCTGGTGAAAAGTGGCAACTCATTCAGTCAGACTATCACAAAAGTCATACAGTCAAACTATCACAAAAAACAGATACAAATAAATAAATAGTTGTCCATGGGTGCATAGTTTGATAAGTTTGACTTGCTCAGTTTATGTTAGGGGTGTTTGCTTTCGGAACTCTTAGGGGATCCATTCCATCTCTTAATCTACTGAAAGGAAAAACACAGTAACATCTTAAAACATAGCAATGTAAATGTACAGCTTTTGTTCATGCCATTAGTATTAAAAGATTATCAGTATATGTATGAATTTCTGGAGATTCACCCTGAAATGAGATGAGAGGGTTGGAATTAAACAAACAAAAACGTTTCTGTTCTTCGCTTTAACTTCATACACACAAACTAAGCATCTCAGGCTAAGAACAGTTCTGGTTTGATTGGCATCTGAACTGTAACCAGAACTCGTCTAACTTTTCTACTCCGGTCCAGTGTATAATGTCAAACAATGACTCTTACAAAAGTTTTTCCTTAATTGCTGGTGTCAATAGCCTTTCTAGAACTATGTCATTAATTATACAATGAGCAAAGATACAACTATCAAAGTAGATGAAACCAATATTTGGTGTTGATGAAATGATAAATGGTGATTTTTATCTCTCTATCTTAGTTTTCTTACTACAAATGGTGGACCAGATCACAAGAAAATGAAGAGGAAAAATTAAATCGAACAATAATCATCAAATTTAATTTAAGACTGTCCTTCGTTTTATTTTTATTTGAAGGACATATGCAATTGCACAAAACATTGTTAAACCATATGCAGATCCAGCACCTTCAAGAGGCAGAAACACCTTTCATAACTATATTACTTTTTTAATCTGTATGTACTGCATTTTCTTCCAAATAGTATACAAAACTCATTTTGCAAATAGGCTAACACACTAGAGGTTATCTTGTTACTGAAGCATTATGTATTTTTTTAGAAAGCTGAAGCACTCAGCTGCATCTCATTCCCAATGTTCTTTAGACTTACATCTTATTTCCTTAATATATCCTGGCACATGTCAACCTCCATGTAACTCATGACTGCTAACGTTCCAGTTTGTTTTCATGGACTTCAGTTCTGCAATACTCACTGTGAGATCGCAGTCTAATGTCATGGCACTTGCTCTGTCATCACAGCAAAATATCTTTGAGTTCAAGTCGTGTAGACCATTGAGAAAATGTGCCTTTTAAAGTGGAAACAGGCATTTCTATAATCACTTTGCAAGCTCATAAAAAAAATCAGATAAGGTGCTGGTACAATGAAATGTACTAGAAGCTCTTGTAGACGAACACTTTAGCCAAGTCATCTGTAAAAGAAATCAGGGTAGCTGCCATTTCAAGTGGCATTGAGAATAAAATGTTGCCACAAAGAGGCAAGTGTTATGTTAATAAGTGCAGCTTTCTCATTAGCTCTAATGCTGTTTCAAGACTCAATAAACTGCCTACTGCCTTGGTTTCATTTACAGATAATTTAGATAATTACATGTTGGGACACCTGTTTTCTGACACCAGCAGTTAAACAAAATACTTTAAATGGGAGTAGCAGGGCCTATGATTATGTAAGTGATCTAAGCTATGTTTTACTTCCTTTGTAGTACATTTTATAAAAGAGATGAAAAATCTTGTATTTTTATCAGTTAAATGCATCCATGACTCATAATTATTGACAGCAATATATCACATCTACAAATGCACTTTTTAAAGAAAACTGAGAAAAAAATCTAAAGCTGTGGTTATTTTTAATGGTAAGCTCAGTAATAATACAGTAATGTGCTTTGATACCAGTATACACACTTCTACCTCACTCTTAATAACTATTCACAATGGGTCTATATTAGAACATCAAAGTTTCAGAACTTCGAATGTTCTAATATCGACTCCTATTAAGCGAAAACTGATAACATCGAAAATTCAGAACAGCGTTCCAAAACACATACACAAAACACAAATACACCAAACAAACAGCAATCCACACACATACACCTAAAATCTTACATCTAACCCTACACTAAACTGTACATACACCGCTATCTACCCACTTACCTTAACCCAAACCCTAACCCTAAGGTCCGTCACTATCGCACACACACCTCACCCGTGCCCTAACTCTAACCTACCCTGTCCTAACCCTCACGTCCACACATTTGCACACTTACCTGACCTGCATCCTAACCCTAACTCACCTAACCCGACAGGAACGGACAACCAAATTCTTTCCCTAGGAAAGAATTAGGTTTTCTGTAACTTCGCTATTTTCAGCTTTCACTGAATAGGAGTCGATATTAGAACATTCGAAATTCTGAAACTTCAATGTTATAATATAGACCCTTCACAACATGGTCCTGTAAATTGATACCTGACCAAGCAAGATTTTTATTAAATATTCTGGTTAAAAATAAAAACAAGTATGTGAAATGTACCTAGAGTTGCATTTTCTTCATGTTGCGAGTTGACACAAATGTCATAATTAACAGATAAAAAGATGCAAGTTCAGCACGACATGCAAACACGTATATTGGGTACAAATCTGGGGGCAGAAACAAATATTCATGGTGCACTAACTAAGGAGAAGCAATAGCCTTTCTTGCCCTTGCAGAACGTTAGCGACTGTGCCACAATATATATAGTACCACTAGATTAAAGGCTATAGGCTGAGTGCTTTCATGCGGGTCTGCTACAGATGATCATATGAAAGTAGCTTGTGGTAGGCCTAATCATTGCCATCTGCTCAACAAAACAAGTGTTGAAACCTCCACTAGCCTGATCTCCCATTGTATGTAGCCCTTCCCAACATCCTATAAATTACATAGCCCTACCAGAACCTAAACTCTAACCTTAAAGCTCCCACTGAGCTTCCAACTGACTCCCTGCTGCCTTACACCAAACCTCCAATCATGCTCTAATCCTAAAACTCCAACCCCCCTGCCTAAGTCTAAATTCCCTTATCGTTCCCTAACCCTAAAACTCCCACCCTGCTCCCTAAACCTTAAACTCCCTTCACACTCCCTAAATCTAAAACTCACTTCCTGCTCTCAAATTCTAAAATCCCCCTTCCACTCCCTAAACGTAAAACTCCACCCCCCCAAAATATAATTTCTCGATTGCTTCCTAAAACTAAAACTCTTCCCGCTCCCTAACTCTAAACCTCCCTTTTCATTATTTAATCCTAAACCTCCCTCTCCATCCCCACAGTTGATTACCTGAACTCATATTCTAGTTTGAGCATGAGCAGCAGCCCACATGAGCTACAAGAAGCTTTAATTCCTGGCTTCAAGACACGTTTTTTTGAGCATCTAGGACTCAAGCACATGTAGAACCCCTGCTTCATGCATGTATAAATGAGGCATGAATGACACCTCAAGAATGTCTTACTAGACTTACAAAATAAATATTTTATAGAAATCACCCAAATAATAAAATATTAATTGCATTAAATGTAAAAAAATAAACATATTTAGTCACATGATTTTTTTAAATATGGCAGTATTTGTTAGCTGTTACCCATATTTCCTAATTCTGAGGAGTAAAACACATTTTAGTCAAAGTCTTGGGAATCATGACACTCCAGTAATCCTTGTAACGGATTTGCAGTTTAAAATTATTAGAATCAATAAGCTTTGTGTAGCTGATGGATTAGATGTGTAATACCACACATGTGTATATACCTTCCAGCATTCCCCTTGCATGTAATAACTAAGTGACTCGCCTTCAGTTTTCTAAATTTTGACTTACTTAACATTTTAGTTACTACTAGTTTTCAGTAGCACTCCTTTTCATGTTCTTTTTTTTAAATGCCTATTTCAGTCTAATAATTGCCTCCTCTGATGGCCGCCGTACACTATGTGATGTGTTCCATTTCTTATTCAACATTATTGTCTTTGTTGTGTGACTTCTGGCCCAGGTTGCACCTGAAAAGAATATCTGGTCCAGTGTACTTACCTGGTTAACAACTATACAAATAAAAAAAATAAAGGATTTCCTATAATTTTATCAAGTACTAAGTGGTGTTTATCTCACTTTACAGAAAACATAGATTTTGATGGCACTAAGGAATGTTTGCCAAACCAGTTGTCCCTTTTCTCAACCAAACAAAAAGTTGCAGCTCTCATTTAAGCAATAGCTGACTTCTTGTTGTTATCCCCTTCCAGCATAAGAAATGCTTTAAGGGTGTGACATGCATTCTTGAATTCTGTCACTATATAAAACTATTAACTGTAAATTACCTAAAGCCCATGTATTCTCTGGGAAATATGCAAATTGTCCCGTCCCCCCTTTAAATGACCACACTACACACATAAAGACATTTGACAACCTTTTATTAAACTGTATTATACAATGAACTATGTACACAAAAACCAACATTAATCATCTTCTTCAGCAACGATGATCTCTGGGGGCAGCGTCACCACTCACCCTGGATGAACTTTACCTCAAGGCAGTGTACCAACTCACCCTGATACCTTCTCCACCGGGGCAGCATATCTATTCACCCACATAAAGAGGCAGCATGCTTACTCACCTCACCACCATACCAAAACCATAAACCAATACCCACCTTCTTTAGAGGGGGAACAGAAGAGGAAAATCCTGTCCCTCTTCTCCGCCTCAAATTGTCCACATCTTCCATCCATATATAAAAGAGGAGGGTGGGAGGGCCACCAACTCATGCCAAATGTGCCTACATCCTTTAATCCCAAACCCTTAGTACTGTCAGAAATCCCACCTACTCCTACCTCACTTCCTTTTACATCTCCCTCTCTCCTTAACCCTTTCACTACCACAAACCCACTATCCTAACCAACTATAATCCTTACCTTCCTTTCCTATACCCTCCCCACATCCCTTTACCCCCTTACTCGAGGGACCGGGACAACTTAGTTTGTCCCAAACTGCATTTGTCCCTCTTCTCCTCCACCAGCCTGATCCCAGGCTGTTCCCCCTCCTAAACCCTAGCAGCAATCATATCCTCTGAAAAGAGTTTCAGATGCAAATTAAAAAGATCCAGACCCACGTCATTAAGGTGTACTCCATCCGTTCGATACCAAGACTCCTCTCCACCCCCAAAATCTCTATGGTCAATAGTATGCATCCCCAAAATCCTTAATTGCCTAGCCAACCTTTGATTAACACACCTTCTAACCCTTTCAATCACCTTATAACTATATGCAGCCCTCCAACACAAATGCGGAACCAACTCTGACCACATAATTTCCATACCTGGGTACAATGCCTGTAATCTCATCAAATCTCACAGCATAATGTCCACCAATTGTTTTTTAGAAACAATGCCCAAGTCATTGCCCCCTAAATGAATGACTAGTATACACGGACAACCCAGCTTCAGTTTAGCCCTCTCAAATTCATGTAACAATCTGTCCTACCCAAGCTCCCTAACACCATGCCAGGACACTGACCACCCTAAATGTGCTAAACCCAAATTTACCCCATCATCCCTAACTAAAGCACGCTTCTCTGCCCAGTGGATGAATGAATGCCCCAAGATGATAATGTGCTTCCCTAAAAGAAAAGAAGAAAAATTAATAATCAGACCACAAGTTATCTAATATAAGACAAAAATGCATTTGAAGACCACCTCCACACTCTTTTAATCAATTCAATAGAACTACCCTCTCTAGCTAAATCTGAAACCCTACCTATCCTGAACGAATGAGCTGCAAAACTCTCCACTGGAAATCCCATGCAACGTAAAACCTTCTTCACCAAAAGTATGAATCTACTACTCGACACCACCTCCCCATCCACTGAAAAAAAAAATTAGCTGATCCACACTCCCCTTTCACCTCTTCACAAATTCTTTTGCCCACATTACTGGACAAATGCAAGGATTCTTGTCAGTTTTAAGCACCACCACACATCCCCTACCCAACTGATCTGTCTTACTCCTCCTTAATGCAATAGTAACCTCACCCTCCCCTATAATGACATCCTTCCAACGTAATGAGCCTAACAACTCCAAAATATGAAAAGTGCCAAAATATAACCATGTACATAACGTACCCCACATAAAATAATCCATAGATCCCTTTTGCAACAAACCTAACCCTTTCAACAAAACTTTCAGTATAACCCTCGTAAGTGGCCATCGAATATCCTTACATTCCACCAGCATTCTCCCCCAACCCCTCAACATACGCCCTAATGTCCAAGACTTAGTGAAATCCTGCAACCCCGCTACCTTAGCGAAAATGCTAATTGCAGCCAAATCCACCTTAACCATCTGCAAAGCCCTGCCTAACCCCCAAGCATGAGCTACATATCACAGTAGTAATTCCTCTGACCATACCCCTTCCTCCTCTGGCAGCTGAAAAAAAACTGATTAAAATCAGAAAGAGCCCTACCATACGCTTTCCTTGTAGAAGGGGCTCAGGAATGCCGTACCAACTGCCTGGCTACATCAACCCAAGATTCCACACCTCCTCTGGCAGAATTTCTGGCACCTCCTCCCCCCATGGAACCAACCCTCGAAACCTGCAAAACTGAAATCGGGACAAGCTATCAGCAATCTCATTCCTTACGTCAGGCACATGCACTCCTGTAAAAGAAAAATTTATTAGAAGGCTCTGCAAAACCAATTTACTTAATACCAACAATAACAAGCCCAACTTAGCTGTCTTCTTTTGCAATACCCTCACTACAGCCATATTGTCAGAGTGAAAAATGACACATTTGCCCCTCAATTGCTCCTTCCACACCACCGAAGCTGCCCATATAGGCATCAATTCCAGAAAGGCCACGTCCCGCTTCCATACCTCCTCCCAATCCCAAGGTCATTCAGCTGCAAACCACCGACCCCTAAAATAGGC